>NC_052614.1:57156882-57240058 GCF_016545825.1 Eucalyptus grandis
ATAAATTTCAGATTATACATATATAATGGATTATTTGATCTAATTATCGCATTAATGAGCTATGGAGAAACTAATGTCAACTGATTTGATCACACTTGTACAAAGGGAAAAAAAAGCTAATTAGATTCTATCAACTGTCGCTACAATGGAAAATGAATGATGAATAAGGAGCAACTAATTCGTGTTATATACGTTTGATACTATGATGATCCATCTCTTGTAACTTGTTAGCATCTACCCAAAACAATACGTAAAATAAGCATGAGTGCAATATGAATAGGTACTATTGTGCTAGTAGAGAAAGAAAGAAATTTTAGGGATAAGTTCACTAGAAATCCTAAAACTTATCATAAAAGTACAATTGAGTTCTAAAACTTTCAAAAATACAATTAAATTCTAAAACATATTATGAAAGTATAATCGAATCTTAAAACTTTCAAAAGTACAATCAAAACCTAAAATTCACGAAAGTACAATCAAGTTCTAAAACTTTCAAAAAATGCTATCAACAGAAAAACTTGATTTGATCAATTTGACAAATTTTATGACTTCGTTGCACTTTTTAAAAGTTTGATTCAATTACACTTTCATAACAAGTTTTAGGACTCCATTGCACTTTTTGAAAGTTTTAGGACTAAATTGCATTTTGTTAAAATTTTTAGGACTTTTAATATACATATCCCTAAAATTTAAAAGAAAGTCTTGTGTGTTAGAGTAAGCCATGCTTCCTTTTTTGGCCAAGTATCCTCCTTTCTTTAGCTACACAATGTCCGCCCTTTTAAAGCTGTCATTTTTTGTTGCATCTTAATTACATTGCTCATGCACTGTGTCTCGTCCTCTCACTTTATGGACAAAGACTGAAGGCGGAGAAAGGTCCACAGCTAGGAGGACGAGCGAAGAATCTCGCGACAGGGGACCAGGGCAGGTGAGTGATTAATTGAGATGATTGTGAGCCGATTCTCTTCTTTCTTCTCCCGGGTCGCTGATTTGTGTCCTTACATTAGTCGCTTATCTCTACTACCTTTTGGTGTTGGATATCTGTGGTTCATAAAGCAATCTTTCCTCCCTCTTTTGAGGTTGTTCCCATTTTCTGTTGTACTTAAATTACTCAGGTTGCATATTTTTTCTATTTTAGTCATTTATCTCTACTTGCTTTTTTTGTGTTGGATAGTTTTGGTTCTTCAATATTGCCTATAAACTCATTTAATCATTCTTTAAATATTAATTTAAAAGAATTGCTTTTGTAGATAAGATAGTAAATGATATATTACAAATTATAGATTTTGAAAACATTGCTTGTAACCACCGCGTTAGATGATACTGCGAGATTTAATTCTCAATCATACGAGACGAGATGGGTATGAGTTGCATTACTTTTACTAAGGTGAAATTGACTCTGGTTGACTAGAACTCCTACATGACGCTAATTCCACATCGTCCCCAAGATCCTCCTCACACGCACTCATTTACTAATTCCTCTGCTCGACTTCTTTACTTCCCTCACTCCATCTGTCTAATTATAGGAGAAGAGAAAAGGCCTGCAGGATTTGTAGACCTTTCTCTTTTAGGTTTTCATTTACTTAAAATATCAAATATCAGTTCTGTCAAATTCAACACACGTACAAACACTTGCTGGTAAGCTCTCATCCTCAAGTGTTCCCGTATTTATTCGGAATCAGGTACCTAATTTTTATTTCCTTTCACCTTTCTTTAGCGATCTGGGACTTTTACTTATAGTGGTTGGAGAGAAGGTGGTCCTTGTTGGGCTAAAAGGGATTTATTTTGACGTTGCTCTGGCTGTTGTTTTGGTGACAGAAAGCGGTGTTTAAGCTGGAAGTGCACAACGACAAGGACAAGAGGAAGGCCATGAAGATAATCTCTGGATTTGCAGGTCTCAATCAGATCAACCCTTCTTCTCACCTCTGTCTCTCTACTTCTATAAAAAGAACAAATCCCAGATCTTATTTCTGTAGTTAAGAAAACCGAGTCAAGACAGAGTGCAAATTTCGCTGCATATGTGCAGGGGTCGATTCGATAGATATAAACTTGAAAGACCAGAAGCTGACGGTGGCGGGAAGTATGGATCCTGTGGAGCTCGTGGGGAAGCTGAGGAAGGTGTTTATCACGGAAATAATCTCGGTTGGACCGGTCAAAAGGGCTCAGAAGAAGGACAATAAGGACAATAAGAAGGACGATCGGGATGAGAAAACATTGGGTACCTTAAAAGCTCCACCTCCACCTCATCCCTACTATTACGCGAGACCATCTCATCCCTACTTTGGACCATTCCACCATTAACAGCTGTCCGGACGGGGTCCACGTCGTCTCAGTTCAAACGTGCATCTCTCTCCTCTTTATCTACTCTTTCCTCTGTCTCTCTCTTCGAAAGCCTTGGCCCACCACTGCAGCCGACGCTCACTTTCCTCTACAAACCATCTCTCTCCTCTCTCCTCTCTCCTCTCTCCCTTCTCCCGTTAAACTCTGTTCCGTTACGAAGTGAAAAAAAATTCCCTTCATTTATTAAACTTGGTTCAAAATGGTGCCGTGCTCTCTCTCTCTACCCCCACTGCCTCCGCGCTTGATCAATCCCTTCCCCCGCTCTCTGAAACTGCTAGCGAACCACCATGCCTCCGCCGTCACGTCCCTAGCCGCCGCGCCGACGGCTCTGCCTCCGACTCCACACTGAAGCAATCTGCTCTCTCTCTCTCTCTCTCTCTCTCTCTCCTCTGTGGAGTGCTGAATCTGCTAGTGAACCACGACGCCGACGCGCTTCCGTTGGTTGCCTCTGTCGTTGCCTCCCGAGCCACCGTGTCGAGGCAATCTGCCAGCGAACCACGACGCCGACGCACCTCCGCCTCCGCCGTCGCCTCCCCAGCCGCTGCGCCTCAGCGCTGAATCAATCTGCTTTCTCTCCCCTCCGCAAAGCGCTGAATCTGCTAGAGAACGCGGATGTCGATGCCGACGCGCCTCCGCCTCCGCTGTTGCCTCCCCGACCTGCCGTCGCGTTTTTCCCTCACCCTCGCCACTTCCGCTCTGTTCCCTCTTTCTTTCCTCCGCGAAGTGCCCTTGCTTGTGAATGCCAACGCCACCGACGCCGTCGTCGCTGTCGCCTCTCGAGCCCCGCCATCGCCTATCAAAGCCCCATTGGCGGCTCCAATACATCTACTGCGTCCCGAAGGTTAGGGTTTTCTGCGGAATCTGCTCAGTAGAGTTTAACTTCATGTTAATGCGATACTAGTGATCATGATAGGTTCCCACCATCGCTCCCGAAGCCCGCCCATGCCGTCGCCTCCTGAAGCCCTGCCTATGTCGTCGCCTCCCGAGTTCTTGAAGAGCGAAGTTGGTTCATCACTGGGGATTCTTTGCCTGCTCAATCCAAACCATCCCGAGACTGCAAGGGTCGAGGCACAATTTTATGTAGGTACCACGTCATCAATTTAAGACTCGGCTTCATCATTAAAGAGAAAAGAGCTTATTTAGTGATGCTGAATTGGGTTTGTTGTGAAATAATTTTAGTTCGACAAGCAGTGTCTATCAGCATATGAATACAGAGTATTACTGCTGGTGCGGGACTTTTCTTCCATGATGATATGTTGATCCTTATAAGGATTATGCTTGATGTGAATTTGGGACCTGCTTGCGTAGGGATAACTTTCCATATTGTGTAAGCTAAGAGATCTAGGCCTTATTACAATTGGATATATCCTGGTGTTTGTCACTGTCTTGCTTTGTTTAAACTGGAAATGATTGATTCGCAACCTTGGCAGTTTGCCAACTGGACCAGGAACACTGCTTTGATGGTGGTGACAATTATATTAAGTGGGCACCAATAGGAACCGGGATAATCTCTCTGGTTTTGCCTATTTATGGGCTCCCTAAACAGTATCTCTGATTTTATTGCTTTGAAAATTTGCAAATTATACACATCTCCATTTTGGCATTGTTTCATGGTAGAGTTCTCTGTCCACAGCCTATCGCAATCATTTTCTTTTGTGATGTGCATATTTTCGGTGTGTAGGTTATGGTTTTGAGAGGAGAATTTAAGAGCCAAAGGAAGTGAGTAAAAAATTTGAAAAAGAAGTCACTGTGGTCCGCAAGCTTGGAGGAGGTAACTCTAGATTTTTACTATATGAGAGCTTTATAGCCTTTTCCCCCCATAAATATGAGTTTATTTTCTGATTTGAGCAAATGCGTCCTTTGAATTCGCCAAACCTTAGAGTTATGCAGGCATCTTCTGGGAATTCCCTTGCTGGAACCTTTTAAATGGTTTCCACAATGCTTTGCTGCTATTTAAATGGACATAACTTGCTATTAGGGAATGTTAGCCAACTTGCTGGAACTCTATTACAATCATTTTCTTTTGTGATGTGCATTTTTTTCGATGTGTAGGTGATGGACATCTTTTAGGTTTTTTTATTGGTATTTTTATTTTAGATAATTGCAATCACTTTAGCGTTGCTAAGTGCTGTAAGATATATGGTTGCATCTCTTGCATTCCCATCAAATTGAGGAAATTGGAAAGCTGCACATAGGTGATAAGCTGTAAGGGTAGACCTTCAAATTAGATCTTTAAGAATGCCTAAAAGTGGTTTAGCAAACTATATTTTAAAGTACCTTTTGAATTAAACACTTTAACATAGTTTGATTTTTTTTTTCCTGATATTGCTAGACGTGCAACTTAAATGTCAAGATGGGTTGTACCTATGGTAGCGAATAGTACATCTTAAGATAAGCGTAACTAAAAAATATCATGCATAACTGCACCTTCTTTTGTGAGCAACATGATATTTGTGAATGTATGTTAAAAGTCACATCTGTTTGGCTTCTGGTCATTCTGTCTAAGGTTCACCATTTTAAGAATTAGCATTGCAACAGAAGCCTTTGGAAACTGATATAGATTAATCCTGAGATTTTTTCCTTTCCTTGTCCCAAATAGATTAACCATTGACTTGAAGCAATACTCTTTTCTCTTGAACATAACTGGAAGGTCTTTATACGCACTAGCATAACAGCCCCCTGAGCAACCATTTGCCTCTAGTATGGTTTGAAGGAAGCTTTTGGTGCATATGTAGGATTTACTTACTGATAACCTGTTTGGATTGGGGTTTGTAGTCGAAATGCAAGAAGTATTAATGTAAATATCTGAAGTAGGCTTTGAAGAGAGTTCTCTGATGCATGACTGGTGCTCGCTGATGACATTTTTGGCTAGAATTTTGTGATCGTAGAGTTGTGAGAATCAATGAATGGAGCTACTGATATCTATTCCAATTGTTAGTTGCATACCCACTTACCCAACAGTGGGGGATCTGGTTGTAGAATCTTGTAATGAATCTTGGGTCACATACCTCAACAGAAAAGATCTTTGACTTATTAAATTTGGTCTCTTGGTGTTTTAGTGCAACAGATTAATTCATGTGATATAAGGGGACTGTGACTACAGTTCTAAAAAAGGACCATGGATTCAAGCAGAAGATTTCAGTTACAATAGAATTTGAGACCTACACAAGGATATAAAATGAAAATGCAAGAAGCATTTATAATGTAGAGATTTATGATTTGATTTGCCTCACTATACATTGGTCGTAGGATAGTCCATGAATAGTTTTCTTCTCTTCAGACAGAGGGAATCTAATTTTTCTATTTTTTCTGATTTTTGTTCTGAACATTTCGAAATTCACATAACATATATTGAGATCTTAGCAAGTGTAATTTCCATTTAATTTTGCCACTTTTGTATTTTTCCTTGCTCTTGTTATCTTCGAACCATGTTAATAGCTGCAATTTTGCGAATCTATGTTTTTCTAGTTTTTCTTCCACAGACAATACGTTTCATAGCGTGATGAGCGAGTTGACGGAGTTGTTGCCTATCGAGCTTTTCACTCTTCCTCCAATACTCAAGGTATTGCTCTCACATCCCACTTCCTTTCTCTCCCTCCCTCCCTCTCATACTTTTAGCTGCACTGTTCCATCTTCCTACGGCTACTGGTGTTTAAGGTGGAAACATAAGGAGTGGGCTTTATGAGGATTAGCTGGTCCCTTTGCGATTACTGCTTTTGAAATCAGATTGAGTTACAGGTTCCTCTCCATTTCGGTCATCTTGCAAAACAACCCTAGGGGGTATATTTAAGTGCAAGATGGTGATGCTTTATTTTAGCTACTTAGCACTTGTTTGACATAATAAGGAAAGAAGGTTATAGACTCTCTCTCTCTCTCTCTCACACAAATGTACGCATGGGCACATGCACTTAGGCACCACTCCCTTAAAGGCGCAAATGAGCAATTCTTCTTGATTGTGATCACTGATGGTACTTAGTTGCAATTGGTATCCCTTTGCGATTTCCGTATTTCTGTACTTTGTAGTAGTTTCACTCTTCATTATTACTTGGAGGATGCCTATTTATTTATATTAGGGCTAGAAAAGTTCTGCCTTTTCTGTTTGCATTTAGTACAAAGCTATTAGTTTCGGGACTTTCCTCTTCCATTTACTTATAATCTTATTGATTACTTGACTTATCTCTGTTGATTTCTGTTAACTTTGCCAGTCCAATGGACATCGATGTAGGTGTGGTCATGGTAGGCCTTTAATTTGGAGTGTATCCGATGTTTAGTCTACCTTAATGAACTATTAAATTATAACGTTTGTGCAATTTATGTTATTAGTTTTGTTCTTCCAATATCATGCACACACATAACATTGTGGGCCAATGTAGGTTGACATGACATTTGCGTTCAAAGCATAAGCTCGGATTAATTTTCATGACATTCCATGTTTTTAGTGTCCCCGGCGCCTATACAATGAGAGATGCATAATCCATGGGTTCAGCAGCTTGAAGCACTTTTCAACCATCCTTGCGGTTGTCATAAGAATAGGTCATGATTTGAGAAGGGGGGTCACGTGGAAGATCATCGCAGTAGCTAGCTTAGGGATTGCAACAATTGTCAACACTTATTCAGACCAACATTTGCTACTTCCCTCCCTCTCAATTTGTCAATTTTTCTTGCTTTTTGTTCAAGTGTGAACACTTTGAAATTGCAATTCAATTCATTGATCTAACTACAGTCTCCCTTGAATGTTGATCTTAATATGCTTAAGCTTGCAATATAGAGCACAACTTCATGAATTGCTGAAGCGCAATACTATAGCCATTAGTGAGGAAGTTCAAAATTGTCCTTTTATTTTCCACAGCTAGATTTGCAAGTATTCTTACTGACTTCGATCCTTGCTTTCTTGTAATTCTTACATGAATTTAGTGCACATGGACCCAATGCATTTGGATCATAAAGTACAAAGAAGTCGGTTGATTTACGCGCGGTCCAGTGTCTTGGTTTCTAATTCTTAGTCCTTCATTTCTCTATATTACAAAGTCACATGATATGTCCACGAGATCAAACACACATGTCGATATGTCTACAAGCCCAAAGTTCATCCAATGAGTCCAACATCTAGAGCAACTGAAAGTCCAACACAAACGGACGCACTAAGAGAGAAATGATAAGCCAAGCTAAAAACATCTCGGGAAATCGAGTCCCAAGAGTGGGGAGCAGAAAGCCTACGAGGTGATTGATACTACTGTTTTTGTCTCGTGTTCGAATTTGTGCACCGAATGGCATTTGAGTTTTGAGAAGACGGCTGTGAAGAAAAACCACACTAACCAATATGCTTAGAACAAAAGTTTCCCTACCGCTCAAGCACCAGTGAGCGGTTTAGTGTTGTGTTTAATTCACAAATTGAGTTCTTGCGGTACCACTTGTTTACATATTCAACGCCATAGAAAGAATTACAAGGACAAAAGAAAGAAACAAGAGCCGTTTAGTGTTGTGTTTAGTTCACAAATGGAGTTCTTGCGGTACCACCTGTTTACAATTCAACGCCATAGAAAGAATTACAAGGACAAAAGAAAGAAACGAGAAAAGAAACCGCAATAGTAGGACAGAGGAGAGTGAAGGAATGCAGATGGAACCTCCAAAAAGAGCAACTCCATGCATCCAAAATGAATAATTTGAACAGTATGACTTCACTCTCTGTACAGACACCAGAGGCATGTCACGTATTCTTTTCACTATTGTCTCAAACTCCACTGTGATTCACCTCCCTTGCATGTTCTCCCAGCCACATCTCTCCAGCTTCCAAAGCATACCTGCGTTGCCCCTACATCGTAGGAGGAACTTTTGAGTGACGGAGATTGCGAACATTCCCCAAATTCTTTCAAAGCCATCTACCAGGGATGCTGTGGGGTTCGCTGCCTTCCAGAACCCTATGTACATAGTGGTAGACAAAAGCAGGCCGTGGGATGACCATCTCTTTATCTATAAGGCGTTCTACCTTATCAAAAGGTACGTGGATTCCTTTGAGTCATCTAAATTCATTGACTCTATCAATGACATCCTCATGCTCAGTCTGTTGTGCTTCTTCAACCTAGCCTTGAAGGAGTCGAAACCCTAGCTCTCACTGATTCCCAACCGCCATTTTCTCTCACTTATGTCTTGTAACATTAGTCTTCAGCAGTCAGTAAAGGCGAGCAGGTTTTGGCAAACGCATCTTTAACATCATAGCTCTATTTATCCAGTGACAAGAGACTTCCTGTTTACCTCAGACTTGTAACAACACACCACATCATCTATGTTTTGGCATAAATTTACAACTATGGAGTTCTATTTATTATTGTAGAGGTGCTGGTTGGGTGGAAGCGGCAGTTGAAAAATTACAGAAAGTGCTCTCGAGTTTAACTAACCCAGTATTCACCCATTCACCAACCCATCCGAACCCGTGATGAGCTCTGCTCCAATCAGGAAAAAAAAAAAAAAACAGAAATATCAAAAGAAACAAAGGCAAGCTTGAAAGCATTTGAGGTCGGTAGTGGGGATATCTTACTTCGCTGTGTTTGTGGCAATTGGAACAAGCCACTACAGAGTCTTCTCCATCTTAGCTTCGATTTCTGCAACAGAGAATTGCACAGAGACAAGCTATATGGACCCTTCTCAAAGCATTACCTGCTCAGCGGAAGGAGCTCGAGAAATAGACTTCGAAATTAGTATTTTGGATCAATAGAAATTAGAATGTGTTCAGTTTCTTGAACAAGAAAATAATGATTATGAGATAATACCTTTTCTTTGACATGAAAAGTATGAATTCTAGAGCGCAAAGACGACTTTATACTAGGTGGCAAACTCTGATACAAAGAATCTCTCAGACTGGACGGCATAGAGCTGGATCAAGCTACCTGATTGGATCAAAATATGCTTTGTAAATAGACTTAAATACGCAATCTACACTTATCATAGTTCATTTGATACTTTCAAAGAATCGTGCATCTTTCTCAGTCAATACTCCAGATCAACACAGTTTAAGGTAAACCTAGCAATTTTATGAACTTTCTTCCAAAGACAGTGAGATCATAGAGCTTGGAAGACCTGCTCCATTGACTCACATTCAAGCCATAAAAACCTGGCGGCAAGGGATTCTCCATCTATGAAATGAAGTTCATCTACGTTTCACTTCGATAAACAGATAAGCACATTATAACAGAACCAATTTGATCATATTTTCTTCAAAAACTTGGAAGTTTGAATATCCCAAAAATTGCTACACTTGCTGTCAACTTAAGTTTATTTGTTTTTCTATTCTGACAAGAGCATTTATCACAATTATCAAGAACCGTGCATAAACCATTCACAAAGAAAACAGTGAGTATATGATCATATCAAATGATTTTCTGAAATTGACTAATATGCAATCCTTAATTGGGAAAAATTACCAAATGAAAATTTGCAGTAGTAGTTACAGGTGGTGCGGATAAACTTTTAAAGACCAGGAATTTTGAAAAAAAAAAAAAATCAAAGATGAATCCGAATGAATTAATGAATAAGACTACTCGCTCCACTGGATAACCACATAATGAACAAGATGCATCTTTTCTGCCAAACGAAATGTTGCTCTACCATATATACAACTAAATTTTTTTCCGCATCTGCATCATTTAAGAAATTTGTATACTACCATTATTTATGTAAAGTTTTCATGGTCTTGAGCAATCTTTTGCTGAAAAGAAGAATATTTTATCAATAACTTTTGCACATTCACACATGTCATGAATGCTAATAATGCAATTTTAGATGCCGTCGAAAAGCACCCTGCAACCATTGACGTAAGTAACATTCAGATTAGATGCCACCAGGCCTGGTCGCGTATCAAAAGAAGAAAACTTACAAGAGTATCAATTTGGATGATAATATTTGCACAATGCAAGGATAGGCCAGCCGGTCCCAGTTTTTTATTGCTCGTGGATGGTTTTGCTGGTACATGAGCATCCGCAAAATGGACTGGAATATCATAAAAACCACACTTTTACAGTCAAGCAAGAAAAACGCCCTCGGTGTTTATTTTCCAACAAGAAAAATACTAAATGCATGTCTAATCCAAAACTGAGCCACCAGAAACATCATCATTCATTAACACCTGATCCTTGTTTTCGTGAAAGAAAAAAAACAGGAGAGAAAAGCCAGGCAAGTAGGAAAAGAGAGAATGATCAACTCTGGAATAATTTGCAATGGGTGACCAGAGGAAAAGGGATGCCAAAATAGCTTACCAATAAACAATGGCAATGAGAATTGAGCTAACTTAAACAAAATAAAGGGGAAATTTTTCTACAAGAGCATATTTACTGTCAGTTTTTTATTAACATACCAGCAGTCCCAAAAGAACTATGTATTTCCAGAAGCAGAAAATCAACGATATCAACAAGCTTTTCCATCACCCACAAAACAATACTTGAAATTCGGAGAAACTACATTTACTTCTCTCTCTACTATTCTTTGGAAAGATTAGCATTTTTCTTTTCATGGATAAGGAAAAAAGGGGATCCTCGTATCCTTGTCTGTTATTCATAAGTCGAACAGTATTAGAGAATGAGAAAGCATTTTCATTAGCCAAGTGTATGGATCTCCTGACTTCCCCTCCAACAATCCAAGCTAACCAAAAATGAGTTATGCTGCTAAGTTCCAGCGAGTTGGCTAACATTCCCTAATAGCAAGTTATGTCCATTTAAATAGAAGCAAAGCATTGTGGAAACTGTTGATAGTTTGTTTATAAAACAAATGAAGAGGTGTCTTGTCCCACATCGAAAAAAAATGTGAGTGTGCACGTGGATGAGATTTGGCATTAACCAACGATCATTATTTTTATTTATTGAAAAAAAGTTCGGATTTATTTCTATAAAAATTAACTATAAAGTCTTGTTAAAACAGTCGATCTGTTGACGAAAAGTTACGATTATTTTTATTTATTATTTTATTTAATTCCGAATTTTTTTATGTCTTTTAACGTAACCTTTGAGATGTACTTGTTTATTTTGCAATATTTCGAGAAATGTTGTCTTTGTTCTTTTTGCAACCTTTTGAAGAGTTACCTTTATTCGAAAGACAAAAATAAATACGTTTGTTTTGAGATCAAACACACATTTTTTTTTCATTTTTCATTTTCTTTCGAAAGAAACTACAACCATTATTTCTAATTATTTCCTATAAGAAACCCTGGAGAAATACTATAATTGCTATCTAATATTCTTATTTGAGACTTTGTTGTATATTTGAGGGAATTTGCCGGTGACCATTAGCAACTTTGTGGGGTAAATAAATCCTCAAAGAAAGTGATATCACGCCTTAAAGTCCGACTTGATTACTTGATCCGACTTCATTGTTCTACCCAATTCGAAGCCATATTTTCCCAACAATTTTAAGGATTTATATGTGCAACAATGGAGTCGAAGGGAGGGAATTGATGGCAGAAAATGAGAGAGGCTGATCTGCACCACTACCAAGAACCAGGTTGCTATGAATCCTGCCGGCACCATCTTTGATGCGAAGCAATTGATCGGGAGGAGAATCACCGACCCTTTAGTCTAGAGTAATAGGAGGCATTGGTCGTTCAAGGTCATTACTAGTCCTGGCCACAAGCCCGTGATTGTCATCAATTTCAAGGGCGAAGAGAAGCAGTTTGCTGAGTAGGAAATATCATCCATGGTCCTCACGAAGACACTTGTTTCTAAGTCGAACACTTTGCTTTCCAAGTGGTCCACACCACAGTTCTCCGCCGGTTCACCTATCTGCACCTTCAAATTGACGCGCTCTCCCAAAGAATCAACAACAAATGCTGACAAACTCTCAGATACGTGACTACCTCCTTGGCATTCAAATGCCATAAAAGAATTCTCTAACCCTACAAGCGAATTCAAGGGATGAATTCAAATCCCCAAAAACCAGCAACTGGAGGATTGTCTACCTTCATGGCTGGTTTGTTCAATGTGATTATCACTGAGAACAGTTTCAAAGTGATGGATTTGTGTCTCCATCTTGAAGTTGTCTGAGGAATTATTTGGAGACGCCCCATGCCTAAACTATAGCCGTGACTCTAGCATAAGATCACACCCACAACGGCACCCACCGGTCAGAGACGATTTCCCCAGCGAATGACCACGACGCTTCGCCATACACACACCATCGCTGCTGAGTCTTACCCCACGCCGCTCCCAGTTTTTGAGAAGGAGAAGGAAATGGAGATGGTGGTGATCGATTAGTGCATTGTGGGGTTTTCCTCACTTCTCTGGTGGGCCTTGTCCTACTTTACGTCCTACACCGGAGGAATGGTGACGTGAGAACGAGGTTCCAAGGGAAGACGGAGATCATGTCATTATCCATGACGCATCACCATGTGATACTGCAAATGGCAATTGCTCATCGGAAAATGCCTTCGACGCTACCAATGTAATCATCGTCGGCATCAGAGTTGCCGATTGCGCTCTTGCGCACAACCTCAGCAAGGTATGTGATTTAATTGTTTGAAATTTGGGAAGAAAATGATCATATCGGCTGTGATAAAATTCTCGATTATTTGCTTCATTCCATTTATTATTTCATTGGTTTTGAGTTGGACCTTTGACAAGTTGAGTTGGACTGAGTCGCTCATCATTGTCGAATGTTGCTAATCCCATCGATATCGTCGAGTTTGATGTGGCTTATTAAATAAAATTCGGATTGGCTGTGGGGCAAGCAAGAAAATGGCCATCAAAGCTTCCTCCAATGCAGGTTCTTGTTTCTAATCAAATTGAAGTTTATGAGTGTTTCATGCATGATTAGCTAGTGGTGACATCCTGGGTATGTTTCTTTTATTGAGACATTTGTCTGCACATATTTATGTTCTTACGTCTCTATAGCAGGATCTTTGTTATGGATGGAGTTTATGTATGTACAGGGGATGAATCAATTGGTCAGAGTAAATTGAAGGGTCTGTCTCTGATCTATCATTTGCACCATGGGATTTTTATTTCCACATATAATAGTTTCTAACCTTTATCGAGAAAGAAAAGATCAAAACTTTAAAATGTAGAATTTTGGTATCGTGTGATTGAGCTAGACTTTTGGCCTTGATTCGTTTCATGCTTTAGTATTTTTGAGCCATGCATTCAAGCACAAGATTAATTGGAATTGGCTTGATTGCTTGATGTCCTGGAGTAATATGTGCATGAATGTTTATGTTATTATGGGCTTATGCAAGCACATAATCAGTGGCATGAAAATTCGATTCAATCATTTTTTTGAAATGGTTTCAAGCATAATAATGTTAAATTTATGGCTTTGCCTTTGCATGCAATTTGATGAAGAAATGAGGTATGGCTCTATTTATACCTTTTAGAAGGTTTCGGATTATATGACGTTGTTGATTCCATTCCTAGAATTGCCAGTATATATATATTGTGATCCAGGGAGCCCCGTTAGCCGGTAGCCGGCGGGTAAACCCTGGAGTGACGCTAGCGGAAGACCCACTATCCCGACATCACGCTTAAGACGCCGATGCTTTCCCTAGGTTTCGACCTCCTCACCTTCCCCCCAAGGTTTAAAAGAGTTCTTATCTAGTGGAGCCACCAAGGCCGGTGGTTGCCGATATTTTCTTTTCACCTCTCTCAATTCCAGTTTACGCACTTTTGATACCTCGATACTCGATTCGCTCGCATTTATTGAATTGTTAGAGAATGTTGTTACATGCATGGGCTGATATGTAGTGCTCTATTTATGGAGGCAATATGGAGATATTGAATGGGTTTTTGGGTGTCCCTTGTTTGGTTCTAATGTATTCTCTTTGCTGTCCTTGCCCCTCATAGATTTGATTATAAGGAATAGCATAAATGAGTCAAGAGAGTAAAATTGCATTGTTTTTCTATTTTGATGTATGTATTTCATCGAGGATGAAAATTTGATGATGCATAATTTCGATAAATTACCTCTTGGAATATTCTTGAAGTGGGGGTATGTCCGAAGGGGACTTTGGAACTAATATGATTGTAATCATTGAGATTAAGAAGTATCTAACTTTCATTTTCAAAATGAAAGATTTAGGTGAAGCAGTTACTATGTTAAGTATTAAAATTAAGAAAATAGTGGGGGTTATTCTTTGTGCTAAAATGATTAAATGGAGAAGATGTTGTATAGATTTAAACATCTTGTTTTCAAATATATAAGTACTCCATTTGATTCCTAGTGGAAAGTTTTTAATGTGAGTGCTATGGGTCTTTAATGTATGCAATACATTATACTAGACCTGATATTACATTTTGTATATGCAAGTTGAGTAAATATTTGTAATCCAAGTATAGAACATCGGAAAGTTATTACCCGAAAATTTGATTATTATGGAGGACTAAAATTTGAGATTGTTCTTTAGTAATTATTTGGGTATATAAGAAGGATATGCCGATGTTAGTTAGGTTACAAGTATGAGAAATAAATGATCCATTACTAGATGGATTTTCACATTATGTGAATGTGTTGTTTCTTGGGCGAGCAAGAAACAAATGTGCATAATTCACTCAACTATGAAATTTGAATCATTACTTTAGTAGAATTTGGAAAAGAGGCTGAATGGACTATGAATTTGTTGTTAAATATCAAATTATGGCCTAGTCATATGCTTGCTAGTTCTATCCACTGTGATAGTCAGGCTACTTTAGCAAGAGCCTATAGTAGCACCTATAATTGTAAGTCTAGACATATTAGTCTAAGACATGAATATATGAGACAATTGATTAAAGATGATACCATAACAATTGTTTATGTGAGATCAAGTAAAATAATCTTACCGATCCCTTGACAAAGGCTTTACCAAGAGACATGATAATAATGATCTCATAAGAAACGGGGCTGAAATCCTTTAATTAAAATCACTAGTAATGGTAACCCAACATTTTTTAAAATATCACTAGTTACAAGATTTAATGGGTAAGAACAAGTTACTGAATGTGATTGTTTGATACTAACATAATCCTGATATGAGAAGTTAGTATCGTTTATCGCGTTTTGTAGGTTGAATTGAATTCTTAATGAAGTATAGTACAAACTTGTAATTTGTTGATAGTAACAGAAACACATAGTAGATACTTCACATATATGAGCTTAGAAGTGGTGCCGCTTCTTACAAAAGTTAGGATTGTTTTCTAGAAAGCTCATGAAATAGGATCAAGCATAAGGTCATAAAAGTGCGAAGTAATATAGAACTTCTCGTTGAAACAAGAAATTAGTGTATGTGTGCTATGTCCGGTTCTATTATATAAAAGTACAAGTTTAAAGCCGAGCTACTTGTCACTTTGATAGAGCTTTGAGATACTTGCACTAAGTAAATGTTTAATTCAAAAGGAACATTTATGTATGTATATTAATCTCATGGAAATTTTGACTATATATTTCTAACATTTTACTTTTTGTTTTTTATTTTATAAACAAAAGTGGGGATTGTTGGTAGTTTGTATAAAACAAATGAAGATGTGCCTTGTCCCATATCGAAAAGATGTAAGTGTGCATGTGGACGAGATTTGGCACTAACCAATGATCATTATTTTTATTGAAAAAATTCGGATTTATTTCTATAAAATTAAATATAAAGTCTTGTTAAAACAGTGTGACTGTTGACAAAAGTTACGATTATTTTTATTTATTATTTTATATAATTTCGATTTTTTTTTTTTTATGTATTTTCAACATAACCTTTGAGACATATTTGTTTATTTTGCAACATTTCCCGAAATGTTGCCTTTGTTCTTTTTGCAATTTTTTGAAGAGTTGCCTCCATTCAAAAGACAAAGATAAGTGCGTTTATTTTGAGATAAACACACATTTTTTTTTTTTTTCATTTTTTCGTTTTCTTTCGAAAGAAACTACAACCATTGTTTCCAATGATTTCCCATAAGAAACCCTGGAGAAATACTAGAATTGCTATCTAGTATTCTTATTTGAGATTTTGTTGTATATTGGAGGAAATTTGCCGGTGATTATTAGCAACTTTGTGGGGGCAAATAAATCCTTAAAGAAAGTGATATCACATGTCAAAGTCCTACTTGATTACTCGATCCGACTTCATTGTTCTACCTAATCTGAAGCCATATTTTCCCAATGGAAACCATTTAAAAGGTTCCGCTAAGGGAATTCCCAAAAGATGCTTGCATAACTCTAAGGTATGGCGAATTCAAAGGACTGATTTGCTCAAATCAGAAAATAAACTCATATTTATGGTGGGAGAAAGGCTACAAAGCTCCCATATAGTAAAAATCTAGAGTTACCTCCTCCAAGCTTGTGGACCACAATGCAAATTTTTTACTCACTTCCTTTGGCTCTTAAATTCTCCTCTCAAAACAGAGAGGCCGTCACCTACACATTGAAAAAATGCACATCACAAAAGAAAATGATTGCAATAGGCTGTGGATAGAGAACTCTACCATGAAAAAAAATGCCAGAATGGAGATGTGTATAATTTGCAAATTTTCAAAGCAATAAAATCAAAGATACTGTTAAGGGAGCCCATATATAGGCAAAACCATAGAGGTTATCCCAGTTCCTATTAGTGCCCACTTAACATAATTGTCACCACCATCAGAGCAATGTTCTTGGTCCAGTTGGCAAACTATCAAGGTTGCGAATCAAACCATTTCCAATTTAAACAAAGTAAGACAGCGACAAACACCAGAATGTATCCAATTGCGATAAGGCCTAAATCTCTTAGCTTACACAGTATGGAAAGTTATCCCTAGGCAAGCAAGTCCGAAATTCACATCAAGCATAATCCTTATAAGGATCAACATATCATCATGGAAGAACAGTCTTGATCTAGCAAGAAGGGTATATTTGATAACGTTTCTGTTCAAAAATTGTTCAAGGGAATAGAAATAGAAAAAACAATTTCCATTCCAGGGAACAATTTTTGAACATAAGAACATATTTGTAATCTGCACAAAATTTTTGTTCTTGGAATAGAAAAAGAACAAAAACACATTTGGTAAATTTGTATACTTCTTTTGTTTCTTTTAATTTTTTAATATTTTTATTTTATTTTTCATTTTTTTTTTTCTTCCTTTTGGCCGGTCGCTAAGCTTAGCCATGGTCGGCGGGCGGTGGCCTCGCCTAGCCACGGCGAGGCTTGCCGAGCCTTGCTGTGGCTAGGTGAGCTCGGCCTCGCCAAATCTAGGCGAGCTCGAGCTTGCCCAACCAAAGCGAGGGCGAGCCTCGCTAGGGACCGACGACACTCCAGAGAGGTCGTTGGCCCTAGACAGCCGATTGCCGGCATCGCGGGCCCTCGATGGCCGGTCGTCGGCCATGGCCGAGGGCGGCCACCAGCCAAAGAAAAAGAAAAAGAAAAGAAAGATAAGTAAAAAAATAGGAGAGAGAAAAATTATTTCTTGGAAGTGTTTTGGGAACAAGAAACAAGTTTTATTGTTTCTTGTTCTTGTTCCAAATTTGTTCCGGAAATAAAAAAAATAGATTTGGAACAAAAACGTAAACAAACGCGTTTCTATTCTTTTTTGATCCCTAGAACAAAAAACAAAAATTGTGTTCATGACAACAACAAAAGAATACAAACAAACGCTCCCTAATACTCTGTATTCATATGCCAATAGATACCGCTTGTCAAACTAAAATTATTCCACAACAAACCCAATTCAACATCACTAAAGAAGCTCTTTTCTCTTCAATGATGAAGCCGAATCTTAAATTGATGACGTGGTGCCTAACTTAAATTGTGCCTTAACCCTTGCAGTCTCGGGATGGTTTGGATTAAGCCAGCAATGAATCCCCAGTGATGAACCAACTTCGCTCTTCAAGAACTCGAGAGGCAACAACATAGGCAGGGCTTCAGGAGGCGACGGCATGGGCGAGCTTCGGGAATGATGGTGGGAACATGTCACGGTCACTAGCATCGCATTAACATGAACTCTACTGAGTAGAATCTGTAGAAAACCCTAACCTTCAGGACGCAGCAGACATATTGGAGCTGTCAATGGGGCTTTGAGAGGTGATGGCAAGGCTCGAGAGGCGACGGTGTCGACGGCGTCGATGGCATTGGCATTCACGAGCAGGGGCGCTTCGCGGTGGAAAGAAAGAGAGAATAGAGCGGAGGTGGCAAGGGCGAGGGAAAAACGCGACAACAGGTCGGGGAAGCGACGGCGGAGGCGGAGGCGCGTCGGCGTCAACGTTGGTGTTCTCTAGCAGATTCAGCACTTTGCGGAGGGGAGAGAGAGCATATTGATTCAACGTTGAGGCAGGACGGCTCGGGAGGTGACAACAGAGGTGCGTCAGCGTCGTGGTCCACTGGCAGATTGCCTCAAAATGGCGGCTCGGGAGGCAATGGCGAAGGCAACCAACGGAGGCGCGTTGGCATTGTGGTTCACTAGCAAATTCAGCACTTCACGGAGGAGAGAGAGAGAGAGAGAGATATGAAAATGGGGCCTTGGGTGTAAATGTAATGCAAATACTTTCCACTTGAAAAAATGCAAATTGCGTTTCGTAAAAATTCTCTGTAAAGCAACTTTCGGTTTAAGTAGTATTTGGCAAAAAAAAAAAAAAAAACTTTTGCAAGGTATTTTGTTTCAATTTTTTACATTTTTTTTTTATTGAAAATTGAAACCCTTTGCTAGGCCTGTGTGAAGGGCTTAGGCCGTGAGCCAAATCTGGCGCCAACAGTCATCGACTTGTGAATCCATGTGAGAATCTTCTCACTCTTCCCCCTGCAATATTAAAAAGAAAAAAAAAAATTATTGACTTCGTGGCCATATCTCAGCCCTTCGAGGACATGGCAATCAGCGGCTGAGAAAATCGTCGTGGCTCCATGATCGTGCTTTAGCTGGTGAGGCGTTGTCCAATGATGAAACCCATCAAATCCAGACCGAAGGTTCCGTAGACTCCACGATTAGTTAGATTGGGCTCCCGCCGTTGCCTCATAAAATTCAATAATCAACATTAAAAAAAAAAAAAAAACCTCGCACTCGTATTAAAATGATTTCCCTTGATCAAAAATGAAAATCCTTCTTTTCCAATTTAAAAAAAGTATTTTTCGTTAATTGGAAAAATAAATGTTTCTTTTACCACATCTAGCGGCGATCACCTAGGCTACCTCTTGGTAGGGAGCAAAATAAGTTGAAGGGTATTGCTTAAAGGATGGACTTAAGGTAGGAACGTACTCTCTTAAGCCCATATTTTGCGCGACATTGAGTATTCATGGAAATTTTCTAATGATGAGTTGCCACTAACTTATTAGAGTCAACTACAAACTAAGTGAAGACTGAGAGTGTACCTCATTCCCTACATAACTAGATAATTTAGGGTTGGCGATTTGATTATACTAATTAAACAATTAGTGTCATTTCGGTATATAATCTTTATTCATTTCAAAAAGATTTCATGCCAAGTAGTCTGAATGGACTTTAGACTTATCCATTAACAGGTAAGATAACCATTCGACTATGCAATCATTAACATAACAATTAGCAACCAAAGTAACATCGAATAAATTGCATGGAATAGCAAACATCTAAAACTTAGAAATAAATAAATGCTAGTCCTAACTAAGCAAAGGGAGGTCATAATCATCATATTGCAACCAAGCAATCGAGAGCGTTCATTTCTAAGAGCAAATGAAACCCTATAGTAAAGCGTTAAGGGCTTGTTAAATTTTGAGCACAGTTTTTAAAAAAAATTCAGAATTTTTTTATGAGAAAACTACTCAAAAACTAGTTTTATAGTTTTTTCATAATTTTTAGAATAAGTAAATTTTCACTTTAATATTTGAATAAAAATATTTTTAATCCGAAAATAAGGACCCGGGCCGGACCCTGGGGCCCGGTCCAATCATGGGCTGTAGCAAGCCTTAGGATCGGGCCGAGGACAAAAATGAGCCATTGTAAAAGGCCCCAACCTTAATTAGAAACGAAGCCAACTTACTAAAAAATAAGCCCAATCCAAATCTAACTATACTAAGCCCAGCCCAAAATAACTAGACCAAACAAGTCCAAGTTCATCAGCCTAAATTAGCCCGAGTATTATTAGACCAATTAAGCCCGTGCCTCCTCTTCTTTTCTCTTGCTCAGAACAAACTGAGAAAAGAGAACCCGCACGCACACCCATGGCCGAGGCTCACCATACCAGAGCGTGAAGAAACTTTTCACGTTGCTGACCGGTACGACCATCACCGCACCGCCATAGCAAGTGACTTCCCACAACCGGACAGTCGTCTGTGTTCACCACTATGACGCTCGCAGCCAAACCACAAATACAAAGTTCATTCACAGGAATATGTCAAAAGCACAAGACAAAGGACAACCAAAATTCTGAGAGATTCGGACTTGGTGGGAATGAAATCTGATGGATTTATGAGATGGGCTTAAGGCCCGTCCGCCCATGCTGGGCCCAAAAGGCCCATAGGGCCCGTGGAAGGGGAAGGTATAAAAGGGAGGAGAGAGAGAGAGAAGACACAAGTTGGAAAATGACGTACGTACGCTTTTCTCTCGTGCGCGTTCTCTCTCTCCAAAAGACAAAAAGAAAAGAAGGCAAACAGCATTGTTTTCCCTTCAATTGACATCATGAGATCAGAATTTCTTCCTCTTCTTCAGCATCGATGTTTAATCTGTGGCTAACAAGGTACGCTCGACTCCGTGATGTGCTTTACGATCGGTGATACGTGTTTTCCGGGCTTCGTCTTCCGCATTGATTTAGGGGTTCGATTTAGTGTCGAATCCGGTTTCGAGATCAGTCATTCCCAACATTGGTATCGAGCCCTAGTTCACGTTTTCCCGACTTGTTTAACGTTTTTCATTGATTTTTTCACGAAAACCTTCGGCCGTACGGATCGGGGAGAAAATCCCGACACCCGAGCGCTGTTCGGCCATTTTTCTGAGTTTTCGTAAGTCGAAATCAAATTCTGAAGGCACTGGGAGAAAGGGTTCGTCGAGACGAGTCCGGCGACATGTCGTGCGTCGCGGGACGCGCACGCACGCCCACACGCGCGGCCACAAGCCGCTGCGCGTGGGCGCCACGCGCCAAGCGCTGGCCGGCCAGCCGCGTGCGTCACACGCGCGAGCGCAACCGGCGCATAGGCGTCGGCGGTCGGCGAACCGGCACGCGCCGGTCGACGGACCGACAAGATGCTGCGCGTCAATGACGTCGGTTGGCCGGGCGGTCGGCCGGCGACCCCGACCGGCGACCCGACCCGACCCACGCGAGACCCGGCACGCGCGCTGCACGTGCCGCCGCGTTTGCGTGGCGTCAGCCCGCGCACGCGCGCGGCACATGCGGGCGGTTCGAGCGAACCGGCCCGACCGGTCCGACGACTTGACCGTTGACCCGTGACCGACCGTTGACCGTTGACCGACCGTTGACTGTTGACTTTGACCGTTGACCCGGAAAAAAAAATTGTTTCTTTTTTAATTATGTCTGTGTGGGTTGTAGGTAATCCATTTTTTATTCTGCATTTGTTGCATGAATCATGTAAAATTATGTATTTTCCATTTTGTTTATTATGGATTATAAGTGATCCATTTTAGTTCTGCATTTGTTGTAGGAACTATCATGCGTTATGCACTGAGATACACCGCAATCCCGAGAACGGACGAAGGAAGAGCTAGACTGAAAAGGTCGATGAAAGAGTTAGCTGATTATCGGTGGCTTGATGGTGATTTAGTATCACACATGGTCAAGGTCAATCGGATGATACAGAAATCATCGGAATGGTTATCTTATGCCGGATTTTGAGAAGGTGTCGGCTTTGATGAACACTCTTCCACCTGAATGGCAAGCAGTGTTAGATCGGCTATGGGAGGTCAACGTGGTCCCGGATGATAGGAATCTAGTGGATGCTTTTGTAAGAGAGTACTATAGGATTGAATTGGCCAAAACTTCAGCCCTTAGATTGCGCCACATGGCGCAGTAAATGCGCCTTGGTGGCGACATGAAAGCTCTCCAAAAGTTTTTCCATGGTTGGCAAATGTGCCTTCAGTTTTCTCAGATGTTTTGACTAATAGATTAGAAGGGACATTCCCTAATTATTTCTTAGATTAATTGTGAGAGTTTTTATGGATGTAAATATCTCTTTCCATGTTGATATTTTTCTTTGTATATATTGCTTAGTGTAATGTATAGTTATATTATGTGAAAGCACTGTTATTCTATTGGATGTTAGATAATATTTGCTTTCTGTTACTACTGATTGCTGTGGGTAGTTAGCTGTGGGTAGTTTTAGAAGTTTTTGTAACTTCATAGAATTGATTTTGCATAAGACAATTATATTGATGATAGTTTTAAGTTAGGATTTTGGAGGATGATTGGAAACACAGTGACCTTTTGATTGAAACCTTACTTGAAATTATTCATTAATATGATGGGTCTATGTAAATAGGGATGCATAAATGATAGGCATTAATAATTCGTGCAGATATGTACGATGTGTTCGAGATCAATGGCTTCAGCCCCACAAAGAGCATAGTTGCCGAGCTGAACAAAGGTGAAAAGCTCAATGGTGACAACTATGAAATTTGGCACATGAAAGTCAATATGTGCTGGAAAAGCAAGAAGCACTAGAAGCTCTTGACCATATTATGGAAGATCTTGAGGATGCTGTGCGCCACCTTGAGCTGGTAGAGGATCGTTTAACGGCATGTGAGCCGAAAATAGATATTTGCAATGCTGGTTCTAGCTCAGAAAGGGCTTTGAGCTCTAAGCGCAAGCGTATTGATTCGTTCAATATGTGAGAATGCAAAAGATCAAGTCCTTATTGCAAGAGATCAAGAGTTAACCAACACAAGAGAGGAAAACGTCCTCAAGTGAAGAAAATGTCAAGGGTGAGGTGTTACAACCGTGACAAGAAGGGTCACTATGCTCGCGACTCGTCGTGAGCCAAAGAAGGTAAACACCTCTTGTACATTTGAGAACTTTGCTTATGTGTCAAGTTCTACATTATTAGCTGAATCCAATCATTTGTGGACTGTAGATTCAGGAGCGACAGACCATGTAGCAAAGGATAGATGATCATTCGTGGAATTCCGACGATATCAACTGGAACTAAGTGGATCTATGTGGGAAACAGCTCCAGAACTGAAGTTAAAGGGATTATCACCTGCCAACTGAACATGTGTGGTGGACGCAACTTGTTCCTACATGATGTTCTAAATGCTCTGGAGATTCGTCGAAATTTAAGTGTCTGTTTTGATGTTGGTTAAGCTTGGTTTATGTGTGAACTTCCATAATAGCGATGTAGATTTGTATTTGGATACAAACTACTATAGACGTGGTCACTTTCTGGATGGTTTTATTGTACTGAATGTTGACTATGGTAATGTCAATATATGTTATTCCCTTGTTTCACGTCTCCTACTTCATATGATAATGATGTGAATGTGTGGCATGCTAGACTTGGTCATATTGGCCAACAACATATGAATAGACTAGCCAAAGAGGGCTTGTTGGGCAATATTGAATAAGTCGATTTGTCCATATGTAAGCATTGCCTAGAAGGGAAAACGACAAGGAAACCATTTGGAAAAGGTAAAAGAGCTGACGTTTCTCTACATTTAATCCATTCTGACGTCTGTGGTTCAATGAATGTGAGAGGAAGGCATGGGGCTGTTTATTTCATCACCTTTATTGATGATTATACTCGATTCGGATATGTCTATTTGATTTCTCATAAATCTGAAGCAATAAGTTGTTTCAAAGGTTTATGAACCTAGTAGAGAATCAATTAGACAAGAAAATAAAATATTGAGATCTCGATCGAGGTCGAGAATATTTATCGATGAGTTCAGAAAATTATGTGATGAAAAAGGAAAAGAAAGACAGTTGTCTATTCCATATACTCCTCAACAAAATGGTGTTGCGGAGAGAAGAAACAGAACCCTACTGGAAATGGTTAGGTCAATGATGGCGCATGCTAACTTACCTATTACCTTTTTGGAGTGATGCGTTGTTAAGCTGCTGCCTATATACTTAACCGCGTGCCTTCCAAATCGCTTACTTCCACTCCATATGAGTTATGGAGGTAGAAAACCGGACTTAAGTTTTCTTAAGCCATGGGGTTGTGCTGCCTATACACATGAGTCCTCTCACAAATTTGGGAAATTAGGTCCCGGAGGAAAGAAGAGTATTTTCATAAGGTACTCGGGAACACTCGAAATGATATGTGTTCATAGGTGAGCAGGAAAGTGGGAGTATAACTGAGTTTGAATCACGAGAAGTCACATTCTTAGAGGATGAATTTCCTAAGAAGGGAGAAATATGGGAAGATTGTTCCCTATTTGAGACCTTGGATCAGGATAATGATGTTAGTGGAGTTCGTCCAAGTGGGAGTAATATAAGAAGTGATGAATTGAATTCAACTAATTCTCAATTGCAACCACATGATGAGACGACATCATCATTACCTAATCCAAGTGGGAGCATGATGGGGGATGATGTGCAAAGTGTACAATCTCCCATACGGCGAACAAGTCGCCAAAGTATTCCCCGTCGACGTTTTGACATTGAAGGGGAAACTTTTATGGTTGCTCCACAAGATGAGGATGAGCCAAGAAATATAAATGAGGCTCGAATTGCCCTAGTAAGGAAAAATGGATTAATGCAATGGAAGAGGAAATTGAGTCGATGAAATCAAAACCAAGTCGGGGAACCGGTTGATCGCAAAAGGACGCATAGCTATTGGGAACAAATGGGTTCTCAAAATAAAGCGAAAGGCTGATGGCTCGATAGAAAGGCATAAGGCTCGCCTTGTGGCGAAGGGGGTATAATCAACAGGAAGGAATTGATTATGTAGAAACATTCTCTCTGTAGTGAGATTTACCTTGATTCGCATAATTCGGCAATAGTGTTTGGTATGGATCTTGAGTTACATCAAATGGATGTAAAAGACCGCTTTCCTCAATAGAGAATTAGAGGAAGAAATAAATATGGAACCGAGATAGCTAGTATGAGTACCTAGAGGGGGTGAATAGGTATACAAAAAAATTTCTCGATGTTTGCACGATATTTAAACAATTAGAGACTTTGCAACAGTTGAAAATTCAATCGCAAGACTGAGTAAGGGAAAGAGAGAATTGAACACTCAGTTTATAGTGGTTCGGCTTGATTCAAGCCTACGTCCACTCTTCGCACCGAGCCGATTGGCTGGATTCCACTATGATCAAAGAGATGTTACGAGTGTTGATCTTCCTTGATTTCTAGGTGTAGATGATCTACCACACTTGCTCAAGGCGTCACCAAGTATAAACACTCTCGTATACAATTTCGCTCAGTCTCAACTAACAATCAAAGGATCTTGACTCTGGAATTTTTCTATCGATCACACACTTAAAACAACTAGAACGTCTTCCTTTTATACTCCTTCATGCCATCATAGCCGTTGGCACTTACCAAAGGAATTCCTCCAATCTACCCGTTGGACGGAATCAATCAAGAAGATCATCCGAGCTATATAAGGAATCGATGATAGCCCATCAATCTGTTCGCCCATACAATCGGATCTCGGTTTCCAAGAATAGAATAATCCAAGATTATTTCGTCGACCATCGGATCTTCAATCGTTCTTAGATAAGATATAAAGAATCCGAAATGATTATCCAACCAAAGAATCTATCCCAGAGGATAGGATCAAATCCTCAATCATAAACCTCGACTTTGGATTTCCTTCAACATTTGGATTAGAAAGGCGCCGGTGAGAATAACTTTGAGTCTTGAGTCTTGAGTCTTGAGTCTTGAGTCTTGAGATAACGAGTCTTGAGACTATAAAGTCTTGAGACTTTAACTATCGATATCCAGACTTAGATCGATAGAAATGTTTTGTCACTTCAAAATATTCTGGAAAGATTTCTCCAACAATCTCCCCTTTTTGATGGTGACAAAACTTTCTTGAAGATTTGAACAACTTTGACCTGCAAAAACATTTCTCAAGCAATATGGCTAACTCATAAAGATTAATAAACAACCGTGACTCGCATCCACAGCAAATTGGTTAGTCTTTCATGAGTAATACCATGTAACAATACTTGATATAAATGCAACCAAGTCAAGCATCAAAATCCACAACCAATTCAGTCTAACACTCAAGTTCAAGTTCTCAAGTCATACTCAAAAATAAACATAACCACAAAAGTCAAATAAATAATGTTTGTTCAAATTGGTTCTCCCCCTTTTTGTCATCATTAAAAAGAGGGTGAGAAAGGAGTCATGTCCGCTTGGGAATGCGCACGATCCGGAAATCCCCAATGGTGGACTACTCCTTCGAGCTTCTTCGGATCTTCTCGCGGATGAGCTACCTCTTCTCTCTTGGCATTGGCTTGAAGTTGTAGAGCGAGGTCTTTGTATTTTTCTTCAGAGAGATCAAGATGCTTGTCCAAAGATGCTTCAAGACTTGGATTTCACAATCCGAATATATATCGGTTACGCATTTCCGAAGAATATTCATGATACTACGAAGATCTGAGAATCATCCGTCTGTATGCGGCATTGGCTTTCTCGATGATGGTGTGTGCGACGATGGCGCTTCGAACGGTCTTGCAGATTTGGAATCGTCGTATCATCTTCTTGGGCAATTGAGAGACCGAGCTTCTTCTTGGTCTTCCGGAGATTTTCTTTGATCTTCGGCATGAGGTGGAGACCTCTCTTGCTCGCTAACTCCCCCTGTCTCTAGGACATCGAAAGGGGAAGAGTGATGATCAATCTCTTGATTTCCTTCTCTCATTTATCGGCAGACCGATCTTTACTTCTTCTTTTTCTTCCTCAACTTCTTTCTCCTTCTCTCTCTCGTTCTTCTTCTTCTCTTCTCTGCTGAAGTTCTATCGGATAAGACACAGAACGTCTTGTTCTTGTCAGTCTTTGGAATAGTGGGATCTTCATCATCTTCATCTTCATCCTCATCCTCCAGGATAAGAGTTCTTTTCCTCTTTTCGAAGAAGCACTAAATGCCTTCTTTCCTTTTCCTTTTGAAGCAGATGACTGGAGATTTCACTTTGAATTTCTCCATTGCCTTAGAAAGTTCTTGCAGACGCATCTTCATTAACATTTTCAACCCTACCACCATCTTATCACACGGTCGAACACAAAAAGTATGTGGCGTTCAATATTCAGATGTAAGAAGATCTTGGTCACTGCACCAGGATAAGGCAATTGTCCTTTGTCTTTTGACACAGTTCGTACATATGGAAAAGAATAGTGTGCGGGAGAGAACTTCCGTCCCGAGTTGATCGCATACATCAACTTTGCTTCGTAAAAGAGACACGAAGTCTTTGAAGTAGACTTAGGTCTTAGACAATTGATCACAATCTTGTGAAGCACAATGTTGATAGCGTTCATTCTTGAATAGATAATTTTCTTATCTACATCCCTATCTTTGACAAGATCCGAGTAGTTCGAGCGGGTGAGACTTTAATTGGGAGATAGCGTCCCCGTTCAACTCCAACTATGTCTGCCAACATATTCACATCTACCACATAGACTTTGTCTCGAACATCGAATGAAATTCTATTCGCATCCAAAAAGCTAAGATTTGAATAGAAATAAGCAATCGATGATCATACCCGTCTCAGAGTCGAGCGAAAGTCTCAAGTTGAAGCAAATTCAACTTCTCTCTTAGGTTCAAGTTGATGGAATCCAGTGAAGTCAAAATCGACACTTCTAGGGTTGATTACCCCTCTTTTCAACAGATCGTAATACACTTTTTCTTGATCCTTGGATTTAAACAAATCCATCCGATTTCCTTTCGCCTTTGCCGCCACACCCATTCTAGGTTCAAATTCAAGGAACATTTTGTCATCATCATTCGCGTCAATCGATTTTGTCCGGCATACGAGGATCTCTTGGAATGTTCGCAAGAGCTTCCTCTCGCTTTTCCTTTTGGGGCAATTCCCCATTCCTCCATTTTCTTCAGAAAAGATACTCATTCCCATAATTTTTGTCCTTAAGGAAGTCATCTATGTAGTTCAATGGAGTACCGTGCTTTTCAATGCACAATAAAGTTTATACAAAAAGGAAGGCTTTTGAACTCTTACCGGGTCGGCATCCTCGATTATCTCTTCTTCATTATGACTTTCACTTTGTGGGGCGGGAGATGCTGAATGACGTGGAGGAGAGCGAATCGGACTTTGTCGCCGACCAGATAAGTCTTCTTCCTCGGTGAGATCGAAATGAGTCGGTCCCTTCTTCATTCTTTGTGGTCCCCGTTCGCGATTCTTGATGATTTCCTTGAAGACGACATCTTTCTTTGTCTATTGGAGGATTCCTTCACTTGCTTTCCAAGAAAATGACCACTTTCTCGACGATGAACAAAGAGTAGAAACAAGATGAGAGAAGAGTGCTTTTTAGGGTTTTGAAGATTTGGGGAAAGAAAAACTGTATATATATATATAACTTAGTTTTTGAAAAGGGAAGTTCAATCGGTGCAATGGAAAGTGAACGATTACTTCTTTTCAAAATCTATAAATCGCCAAAATTATTAAACAAAAGATCGTACCTTTTCGACTAAATGACAATTAGTACCTTTTAGAAGAAATACAACTTACGGTCTTTATCCACGAATGTCCGAGTCTCAGGACTTAGATTCTAAGAGATCGAGTCTTTAGAGTTGGTGAGTCTCTAGACTTTAACTTCTTCAAGCTTCAAAATGTTGAGTCTTGAGCGGATAAAGTCAAACCGATTCTTCTCCAAAGGCTTTGTGAATATGTCGCTAGTTGACTTTTTGAATCAACAAATTGGATCGAGATTTCTCCATTTTGAATATGATCTCTAATAAAGTGATGTCGAATCTCAATATGCTTTGCTCTTGAATGAAGGATTGGATTTTTGGTGAGATTTATAGCACCGGTGTTGTCACATCTGATTTTCGTGCATGAGTCTTCAATGCCAAAGTCTTGTAGCTGTTGTTTTATCCATAGAATTTGCGAACAAGCAGCTTCCAAGAGCTACATACTCGCTTCGTTGTTGAAAGAGCTACGTGCTTTGTTTCCTCGAGAACCAAGACACCGTTCGTTTCCAAGTAGTTGACAAGTTCCGAAGTGCTCTTTCTATCGATCCCGCAACCGGCCAGATCTCGCATCCGAGTATCCTAGAAGATTAAAGTCTCCCTTCTTTGGATACCAAAGACCGATGCTTGAAGATGAAGCAACGTATTTGATAATTCGTTTCACGGCACCGAGATGTGATTCTCTAGGATCCGATTGAAACCTAGCACGAGATACAAACACTAAACAAAATATCAGGTCTAGAAGCAAAGTAAGATAAAGAAGTGAACCGATCATGCTTCGCATGCTTTTGATCTATTTTCTTCCCTTCTTCATCCTTGTCTATCTTCCGAGAACATGACATTGGTATGTCGATCTTTTGCATTTTTCCAATCCAAACCTTTTGACAAGATCATTCGCATATTTTTCTTGATGGATGAAAGTTCCTTCCTTCATTTGTTTCACTTGGAGTCCAAGAAAGAATGTTAATTCTCCCATCATACTCATTTCAAATTCATCCCGCATAGACTTAGAAAATTTCTTGCAAAGACTTTCATTAGAAGATCCAAAAATAATGTCATCAACATATATTTGAACAAGTAAAAAGTTTTTGTTTTCCTTTTTGATAAACAAAGTAGTATCTACTTTACCTTTGACAAAACCATTTTGTAATAAAAACTTACTTAATCCGTCGTACCAAGCTCGAGGTGCTTGCTTTAGACCATACAGAGCCTTTTTCGCCTCCACAAGACTGAGTCCGGCTTCTTTGGGTCTTCAAATCCAGGCGGTTGTTCCACATAAACTTCCTCATGGATAAATCCATTTAGGAAAGCACTTTTGACGTCCATTTGGAATAACCTGAAATTTTGTAACAAGCAAACGCAAGTAATAGACGAATAGCTTCTAACCTTGCAACGGGTGCGTAAGTCTCGTCATAGTCTATTCCTTCTTCTTGCGTATACCCTTTGGCCACGAGCCTTGCTTTGTTTTTGCACGACTTTTCCTTTTTCGTTCATTTTGTTCCCGAATACCCATTTGGTTCCAATAACAGTTTTACCTTTTGGTTTAGATGTCAATTCCCGGACATCATTGATGTTGAACTGTCTAAGCTCTTCTTGCATAGCTTCGATCCAGCTTTCATCGATAAAGCTTCTTCTAAGCTTTTTGGTTCAATTTCAGAGATGAGAGCCACAAAGACTAGATTCTTCATGCCTTTTTGATCAGTGCGGATTCCTTCATTAAGTTCGCCAATAATAAGATCTTTGGGATGACTGGATTTGTGTTTCCGGTTGCCAAAGTTGATGATCTCTTTCTTTATTTGATTCTCCATGAGCGTCTTGATGATGGACTTCCGAATCCGAGATGCTTCTTGAGATGTAGACATTTGAAGATCTAGAGCGGATTCGGTCTCATCGTACCGAGTCCGGGCTGGATTCATCTTGCACCGAGTCTTGGAATTTGACATTCATTGATTCTTCCACGATCTGGCTTTTTTTATTGTAGACTCGTAGGCTTTGCTTGATGTAGAATATCCAAGGAAGATGCCTTCATCCGATCTTTCTTCAAACTTACCAACTCGATCATTTGCATTTTTCAAAATAAAGCATTTGCAACCGAACACATGAAAGTATGAAACAATAGGCTTCTTACCTTTGAACAATTCATAGGGGTTTTATCAAGAATAGGTCTTAAAAAGACTCTATTTATAATATAGCAAGCAGTTGAAACTTTGACTTCAGCCCAAAATCGTGAAGAAATTTTACTTTCAATTAAAAGTGTTCTAGCCATTTCTTGAAGAGATCTATTCTTTCTTTCCACAACTCCATTTTGCTCGGAGTATACGGAGAGGAGAACATGTGATTAACACCAGATTTATCACAGAATCTCGTAAAATCTTGATTTTCAAATTCACTTCCATGATCTGTTCTTATACTAGAAATAGCACATCCTTTTTCATTTTGAACCTTTTTAGCAAACTTTTCAAAGTACGAAAAGGTTTCGATTTGTTTGCTAGAAAATATACCTGTGTAAAACGAGAGTAATCATCTACAATTACTAGACAATATTTCTTACCTCCAATGCTCGGGTTCTTGTTGGTCCGAAGAGATCCATATGAAGCAAATGTATTACATGATTAGTAGATACATGATTTATTTGTTTAAATGAATTTCTTACCGTTTCCTTAATGCATGGAGTACATAAGTCAGACTTTTGGTATGGCAGTTTAGGTAGACCTCTAACAAGTTGCTTTGAAGAGATTTTGGCTAATTGCTTCTTGTTGATATGGCCAAGCTTTCTATGCCATAGAATTGCTTCATCTTGAATTGAAATTAAGCATTGTTCTTCATTTGGCTTTACATCAAGGAGGTAGATGTTTCCATGCCTTCGACCCATGAAAGATCGAGTCGAATCTTTGCTAATTTTAACAAATGCCTTCTTGAAAGAAGATCTTGTAACCAGTATCACACAATTGGCTAATGCTGAGTAGATTGTAGTTGAGTCCTTCCACTAGAGAGACATTGCTTATTGTGAGATTTCCAATTTTCGCAATTCCGAATCCCACAATACTTCCTTTGCTATTTCCTCCGAATGAAACTTTTCCACCATTCACTTTAATAAGCTTTATGAAACACTCGAGTCTCCCTGTCATGTGTCTTGAACATCCGCTGTCAAGATACCACTTTACCTTCTTTTTGACAGAGACTCGCATTCAAAAAAAGAGTCTCAAGCTTTCTTTGGTACCCAAATTTTCTTGGGTCCTTTCGTGTTAGTAGGATAAGCATTATTAGGCCATACTCTCTTCACTGTGCTTCCAAACCATAGGACACTCTTTTTCAAAATGATCCCGACTGTTACACTTAGAACACCTTAAAGCATTTCGACCTACGGGCTTTACAAAGACTTTTTTGAAATGATTTTTATAAGCCTCTCTCGATGGTCTTTTCTTAATTCTTTCTTTTACTTTTGGAAAATCAATCAAAGGGATTGTTTCTTCTGTCATACCTAGACCCGACTTATTAAAGTAAGGTCTTTGGATTGAAAGAACTTTTTCAAGTTTTTCGGACCCTATTGAAAATTTCTTTGAAATATTTGATAAATCAGTTTTTAAGAAAGCATTTTCTTTTGAAAGATTGTCTTCACTCTCTTTAAGAGTAGAAACATTCAAGTCTAAATTTTTTACCTTTTCTTCTAAAATGATTTCCTTTTTGTTTTAAAATGAGTTTTCCTTTTTAAGTTCGGAAATCCTTTTAAGAGAAGTCTTAAGACTAAAACATAACTCATTAATATATTTAGAGACTTTGACAGGGATTTTATAATTACTTACCTCAAATTCACTGTTCGAGTCCGATCCCAGTCCGAGTCCGATTGCGCCATTAGACACAGTTGGCATATTCCTCATCACTCTCTTCACACTCGTATCGCTCCAGTTTCGGCTTTAAGAGCTTTTCGAAATTTCTCAGCTTTTCCTCTTTTCTTTTCGAAGAGGACAGTTGGGTCCGATGTGTCCCTTCTTTTTACATTCGAAGCAAACTACTTCTTTGTTTGGTTCCTCATCATCAACAGACTTGGTCTGCTGTCTCGAGAACTTTGTTTCTTTGGGATAAACCTTCTGCCTTTTCTATTCAGTTTTCTGAATCTTCTTATCATGAGGGCGAGCTCCTCATCATTCATATCATCTTCAGAATCTGCATCATCGAATCATCATTTGATTTCAGTGCAATAGATTTCTTACCTCTTGGATCTTCGTCTTCATTAATTGTTCCACTTCGTAAGATCAAGAGTTCCAATCGATTCGTCTACTGAGATAATGGCATGATTCTTTGCGTCTCTCTTATTGAAGTCTTTATATGATTCCAATCCTTGGAGAGTCCACGTAGAAGCTTGTTCACCTTCATGGGATCAGAAATTTTTTGTCCTTGGTTCTCAAGACCATTGACAATATCTCGTAAAACGACTAAACATGTCGGTTATAGATTCTCCCGGGTTTCATTTTGAAGGATTCATATTGACCAAGAAGAATGTTAATCGGGTCTCCTTCACTGACCGTTCCTTCATAAGTGATATGTAACTCCGTCCCAGACTTCTTTTGCTGTGACACAAGAAGATATTCTGTTATATTCAGTTGGTGACAAAGCACAATATAAAGAATAAATTGCTTTAGCATCAAGTGCTTGTCTCTTGTTTATTTCTTCTTGAGACATTCCGCTGGTTTCAACGGTTTCTTTTCCTCTTTCGGTGTTTGATGCAGCAGCAATAGTGATTCCTTTTTCCACTACGTCCCATTCGAGAGGATCCTTTGATCGTAGGAAAGCTTTCATCTTGTTCTTCCAGATGTTGTAATCCTTTCCATCGAAGTAGGGAGGTCTCGGTATTGCTTTGCCCTCCATCAGCCCGGTGCTAGCATACTAGCCATGGATCTTTTACTCAAGTAAAACACTTCAAACAAAGTAAGAACATGTGCTCGATACCAATTGAGATAGCTAGTACGAGTACCTAGAGGGGGTGAATAGGTATACAAAAAAATTTCTCGATGTTTGCACGATATTTAAACAATTAGAGACTTTGCAACAGTTGAAAATTCAATCGCAAGGCGAGTAAGGGAAAGAGAGAATTGAACACTCGGTTTATAGTGGTTCGGCTTGATTCAAGCCTACGTCCACTCTTTTCGCACCGATTTGCCGATTGGCTGGATTCCACTATGATCAAAGAGATGTTACGGTGTTGATCTTCCTTGATTTCTAGGTGTAGATGATCTACCACACTTGCTCAAGGCGTCACCAAGTATAAACACTCTCGGTATACAATTTCGCTCGTCTCAACTAACAATCAAAGGATCTTCGACTGGAATTTTTCTATCGATCACACACTTAAAACAACTAGAACGTCTTCCTTTATACTCCTTCATGCCATCATAGCCGTTGGCACTTACCAAAGGAATTCCTCCAATCTACCCGTTGGACGGAATCAATCAAGAAGATCATCCGAGCTATATAAGGAATCGATGATAGCCCATCAATCCGTTCGCCCATACAATCGGGATCTCGGTTTCCAAGAATAGAATAATCCAAGATTATTTCGTCGACCATCGGATCTTCAATCGTTCTTAGATAAGATATAAAGAATCCGAAATGATTATCCAACCAAAGAATCTATCCCGGAGGATAGGATCAAATCCTCAATCATAAACCTCGACTTTGGATTTCCTTCAACACTGGATTAGAAAGATGTCGGTGAGAATAACTTTGAGTCTTGAGTCTTGAGTCTTGAGTCTTGAGTCTTGAGATAACGAGTCTTGAGACTATAAAGTCTTGAGACTTTAACTATCGATATCCAGACTTAGACCGATAGAAATGTTTTGTCAGCTTCAAAATATTCTGGAAAGATTTCTCCAACAGGAACAACCTGTTGGTTTCATAGTAAAAGGCTAAGAAGAAAAGGTATGTCGACTTTGGGGGTCGATATATGGCCTTAAGCAGTCGTCAAGACAATGGTATATACGATTTCATAATGCCATAATAGCATATGACCTTACAATGATAGATGAGGATCATTGTATATATATCAAAATATCCAATGATCAATTTGTGATCATATCATTATATGTTGATGATATACTAATTGCCGGAAGTAATATGGAGTTTATTCATACTGTCAAAAGTTGGTTGTCTTCCAACTTTGAGATGAATGATATGGGATTGTAAACCCATAAACACTCCTATTGCAAAAGGTGAAGGATTGAGCCATAGACTGTGTCCAAGGACTCCACAAGAGAAGGAACAAATGAAACATGTTCCTTATGCTAGTGCTGTTGGGAGCTTGATGTATGCTATGATGTGTACAAGACCTGACATATGTTATGTAGTTGGAATGGTGAGCAGATACCAATCCAATCCAGGTCAAGCACGTTGGAAAACCGTTAAAAGAATACTAAGGTATCTAAAGGGGACTGCTGATTATACGCTGAGTTATTATGGAAAGGATCTGCGACTCTAAGGCTATTCTGATGTTGATTGGGGAGGAGATTTAAATAAAAGGAAATCTACCTCTAGGTTTGTTCTCTTACCGAATAATGGCACCATGTGTTGGAGCAGTAAGAAACAAAAGTGTATAGCCTTGTCCACGATGGGAATTGAGTTCGTGGCATTATCAGCAGCAGTATAAGAAGATGTTTGGCTTAAGAGATTTTTTTTTGGATCATTTAGGTGTTATTGGAAATGCTGCAGATTAATTGTTGGTTAATTATGATAGCCAAGCAGCAAAAAGCGTACACCAAAGATCCAAAATATCATGGCAAGACCAAACATATAGATACCAAGTATAATTTTGTCATGAATATGATTGCACGAAAAGATGTGAACTTAGAGTACATACTACGCATAGAATGGTAGCAGATCCTATGACAAAGCCAGTACCTAGAGATGTGTTTTGTGGCCATATGAAATCTCTAGGACTGCGTAGAGGCTAATGTACTGAATATTATAATTTTCCTAAGTGTTCACATATGATGAATTTATGTTTTTCATCATTAATGCCTATGAATCTTTGTTTGATCTTTATGCATCTTAATGCTCAATGCATTACTTTAAGTTAGGAAAGTATGTCGGACAGATATGAGATTAGCCCACTCACACGGGTAATCGCCTCTATTTACTATGTGATAAATAGAGATGAGACTGTTTTTAAGCTTATTATCTAGGTGATAATCGAGAGCTCAAGCTTAAAACACGTATGTCGCCTTAACTGGGTGTTAAGATGAGGACATAATACTTACTATGTCCGAGAGTAAAATACCCAACATATTTTACTTTATCTGTCTATGATGCCAGATGTGAGTTCTGATGAATTTAGTGAATGAGTAGATACGTGAACTCAAGTTAGACATTGGGTATGTCTGAACTATCATCTGTACGGTATTGAAAGGTGTAGACATACGCTCCATGGGAAAGGAGTTGATACCGTAATATGTATTTCATACTACGTATGCATGAGACGACCAATAAGAGTGGCAAAAGTTTGATCTCAACTTTTTTATGTCGTGTGAGACTCTTGAGGAAAAGAGTTTCTCAATTTTTTTTTAGTCCCCTCATGACTCTTACTTATTCTCAAGATTTCTATTTAGTGTTTGCTATCTTAGGATGTTGCCAATGGTCATGAGTTTGATTCGATCTAATGGGGCATTTCTAGAAAAGCAAGCTGAACTGAAATTGAGAGTTTGAAGGAAAGAGGAAGATCGAATTTGGAGAATCACATTGTAGTTTTTGTATTCACCGGTTAACCAATTATGACTGTCTTTGTGATAATCATAATTGTGAATACAATATATATATATATATATATATATATATATATATATATATCATTGTTTAAAAGAGATCAAGAGAGATATAAATGTGATCGATCGATCTAGGGAACTGCATACTAAATCTACTCAGGATGTGATGCCCATTATGAGCTGCTATATATTCCTAACAGATGTATAGCAACGAGCTCTCAAAGTATGCTGGTCGCATGGATTATTTACCGGTATGAATGTTGAAGAGAGGAAAAGAGGATTCTGTTCGGCCCATCATGTTAAGTGAGAGTCTATGATGGATTTTTCTCTGATGGGGCTGAGTAGGACCTGTCCGCCCATGTTGGTTTTGGACCACCATGTGCGAGTGGGAGATGATGGATTTATGAGATGGGCTTAAGGCCCGTCCGCCCATACTGGGCCCAAAAGGCCCGGCCCACGGGAATAGGGCCCGTGGAAGGGGAAGGTATAAAAGGGAGGAGAGAGAGAGAGAAGACACAGGTTGGAAAAACAGACGTACGTAAGCTTTTCTCCCGTGCGCGTTCTCTCTCTCCAAAAGACAAAAAGAACAGTAAGGCAAACGGCACTGTTTTCCCTTCAATTGACATCATCAAATCAGAATTTCTTCATCTTCTTCAGCATCGGTGTTTAATCTGTGGCTAACAAGGTACGCTCGACTCCGTGGTGTGCTTTACGATCAGTGATACGTGTTTTCCTAGGCTTCGTCTTCCGCATTGATTTAGGGGTTCGATTTAGTGTCGAATCCGGTTTTCGGGGATCAGTCATTCCCAACAAAATCTGACTAACAAATGTATTCAGGAATTAGTAGAAACTTCAGACCGGACACAATGCATCTATGGATCCTCGAACAAATCGGAATCCGAGAATCCGAGACTAAAATGAACGGTTCTAGTTCGGGCATTCCCTCGAACATATGGTGAGCACGGAAGATATCGAACATTTTTAGAACTCGAACTTGGGTCTAGACCAAAAAATCACCAGGAAATGCTCGACATCAAGCACCAGCTCAGTTAGAACAAAGCGCTCAAGAACTAGAGACACCAAGTTCAGTTCTTCCTTAATACAGAACAGGGCAAGGCAAAAAGGAGTTTATGGGAACGAGTTTCGACCGCGGAAAGCCCTACCCGGCTCGGAGAAGGCGGTCATAGGGAGAGCTCAAGACCAGTCGAGCTATGGCCAACCGCTTCGCGATGTATCCGACCCGAGATCCTCGGGAAAAAACTGGATCGAACCCCAAAGAAAACTCACCAGGAATTCGGTCGCCGCGGAAGAGGAGGCCGCGGGCTCGCGCGTGTCGGCTAGAGGTCGTCGGCTTGCGACAGGGATGGTTGGGTAACTCTCAGCCGAGAACGAAGCTTGGCTCCGTGTCCCGCTTTCTCTCTGTCCCTTCCTCTGCTCACTCTCTAGTTCGTTCTCTCTCGGCCCAAACCCAAAAGCCCAGCACTCTAAAGATGCCCTCTCACCCTTTTATGCGAACCGAGCCCTCCTCCGTGAACCAACGTGCTATCCCACTTTTAAGCGGTGACCCAGCTGCTACCAGCCTGCCCCGAGCGAACGTACCGCGCGCGACGTTCTCCGCGGCGCCGTCCTCTCCGTCCTTCGCCCGTACGCCGTCCTTGTCTTTTGTCGTCGAGGCTCCGTCGAGAACAAGAGGAGGAAGAAGAGAAATAGTGCGTGGGCCGGGCTGGGGGAGGAAATAGGGACGGCCCGGCCTCGAAGCCTGGGGGAGGAAAAGAAGGAAAAGGAGTAGGGGCCGGCCGGCCCGGCCCGCCCCCGTCGTTTCTTTTGTCTTTTTTTGAAAATTTTTAATAAATTTTAATAATTAATACTAGTAATGCAAATATTCCTAATGTTTATATATGATTCATTTTAATGAAAATTATTTTTTTACTTAGGGGTTAAAAATTAATTCTTGATTTATGTGCGATTAAATCTTAAATAAGTAGGCAAAATCTAGATGTCAACATTTCTGTCACTCAGATTTGACCTTATTGGCCCTCACCGACTGCCCTTGCGCGAAGAGATGTACAAGAACAATGAGGGGCAAAGCCAGAATACTAAATATTTTGTGAGGGTAGTTTTGAAAAAGAAGAAGATTAATTCGAGTCTCGGCATTCGACAAATGTTGCTTTTGAAGGTTGGTCCCTACTTGCTTTAGGCTTCAATATTCCCAAGGCTAGCATATGGTTGAAAGCTACTTAATACTTGCTAAACACTTCGACATGGCCTTTGAAGGTTGAAATCCACTATAAAAATTGAACCAAATGCATCTTAAAAATTCGTTTATCTAAGTTCAATTCAATAGGAAATTTAGTGATGTATAGTCAAGAAGCAATGAGATGTGCTATTTTTTCTACTTCCTCCCTAGGATTCTCTCCTTTCCATCTCATTTTCACATGGCTTTCTTCTTCAACCTCTATGGATAGGAGGGTTTGAACTAGATCTCTCTCCCCTCCATGTTCCTTTCTCTTTGCTTGATTTGGTTATCTATTTTCTTTTTCGTACATTCCTCCCATTTTGAGGAGCTTTTCTCCTATGATTTAGTCCAGATTTGGAAGTTTCTCTCTCCCGTTTCAGGAGGTTTCATCCCAATCCAATCTAAATTTGGGGTTTTTTGCGCATATATTTTCAGGTTTCACTTCCCTCGGGTTCTACTAGTAGTCCAACTCCAAAAGAGATTGGAGAAGTTTTATGAAAGTTTTGCTATCATAAATGTTAGATCTGTGCTCGTTCAATCTTCTTACTCTAAATGGTGATGGTGTTTGGGACATCAAATCTAAGTGCGCATAGTTGAAGGGTAACGCCATAACAACACATGAAGATCTCAGTGTGTACTCATTATTAAAGACGGATTCAGTAATTGTTAGTCAATTTTGGTTTGAAAAAGTCATAGATTTGCTCTCTAAATGTGTAACCTCTAACCTTATTCAAATGATTCATATTGTTATCTAAAGCTTGTTTTATTTTAAAATTGTTTAAAATTTGTCCTTTTCTCTTGTATATTCAGTGGAAAATGAATAAACATATGTTGTTTTTTTTTAAAGGAAAATTACCAAAAAAAAACCTTAAATCTATAGTACTTGTGTCAATTTAATTTTAAACTATTCAATTGTGCACATTCAGTTCTAAACATTTTGACGATTTACCCATGTAGTTCTATCAGTTAATTTTGATCGAATAATATTGACGTGACAATCTAGTCAACGTTGACCGTTCTATGTGCCACAATGGCTTAAATGTGGATAACTTTTAAAATTTTCTGTTTTTTTTTTTTTCTATTTTTCTTTTTTTTTTTTCATTTTTTTTCCTTTCCTTTTCATCGGTGGTTAGTCTGAGGCCATCATTTGAGACCATTGATAAGCAATGGCTAGAGAGGATTAGGTGAGGTGCCCTCACTAGATCTAGCAAGGGTCACCCTCACCGGCCACAAGTGAGGGATAGCTTCAACGGGGCGAGAGTATTTCAATTGTGGCAAGTGAGGAGGAAAAAAAATTCAACAAATTCAAAAATTCAAAAAAATTCCAAAAGTTATTCATGTCAGTGTTAATTGTGTCACGTAAGATGGTTAGTGTTCATGTCAGCGTTCATTCTAATTTCATTATTTCTTCCATTCCTTTTTTTTTTCCGATGAAAATGCATGTGCTGGTGACTTTAAGAACAAAGACCATCGCCTGCTCTTGAATTCCTTTTCTTGGTCACCTCCAATCAAATTTAGTTTCCTGTTTCGGTATATGAATGTTAAAAGCATAATCTCTTCGGTTTACGATCCAACATGCACTAAAATTAGGTCTTTTTAAATGGAATACCAAATCCAATATAAAAACTAACCGAAAAAGAAAACCCATAATAGATGATATCATTACCAAAACAAGTGAACTGGAAACTTAGTAAAAGGACAAGCGGTATATAATTACATCACGTCAAACAGGAAAAGTACCAAAATAGTCCTAAACATTTTGTATCGATACCAATTCAGTCATAAACTTTTTAATTAGACCAATTTAGTCCTAAACATTTTCACATTGGTACCAATTTAGTCCATCCGGCTAATTTAAGCCAAAAATTGCTGATGTGGCCGTCGGTGGTCTTACGTGGCGCCACGTGGACAAATTTTATAATTTTTTTATATTTTTTTTTCAGGTTTTTAAAATTAATTTTTATTTTTTTCTTTTCTTTTTATTTTTCTTTTTCCTTACCCTTGGCTGGCGAGGTAACCGGTTGGCTGACCATCGCCGGCCACAAGTTGGTCGAGGTGAGGGGCCCGCGCGCTCGGCCGGCCACCGGTGAGGGGCCGTCGCGCCCTCGCCGCGCCACAAGCGAGGGCGACAGCCCCCGCCCAGATCCAGGTGAGGGCCGAAACCCGCCCGTTGGCCGGCAAGGGCGTGGCAGCCCTCCCTTGTGGCGGGCGAGGGTGCGGTGGCCTCGCCCGGATCCAGGCGAGGGCCACGATGGCCTCGCCTGCCTGGCGAGGGCCACGATGGCCTCGCCTGCCTAGGCGAGCCTCGCGACACTATTGCCACACTTAATCCGGTGAGAGATCGCGAACTTCCCCACGCCGTTATCCCTCCGAAGCTACTTGAGCTTGGGACACCGACCACCTCCTTCAACCTCCGGGGGCCGTGAAGGCTCAGGTGACCATGTTGCAATCGGAGGCGACGGAGCTCTAGATGAGGTAGATGCAGCTCGCCGGATCTGGGCGAGGGCCGCCGCACCCTTGCCTGCCACAAGCGAGGGCTGTCGCGCCCTTGCTAGTGGCCGACGAGGGCGCAGAGGCCCTCGCCGGGCAACAGGCGAGGGCCAAACCTCGCCTGGATTTGGGCTGGGCCTGTTGCCCTCACTTGTGGCTGGCAAGGGAATGGCAGCCCTCGCCAGTGGCCAATGAGGGCGCGAGGCCCCTCACCTCGACCAGCTTGTGGCTGGTGATGGTCGGCCGGTCGGCGACCTCGCTGGCCAATGGTAAGGAAAAAAGAAAAAATAAGAGAAAAAAAGGGAAAAATAAAAAATATAATTTAAGAAATCTGAAAAATATAAAAATATATATATAATTTGTCCACGTGGCGCCACGTAAGACCACTGACGGCCACGTCAGCAATTTCCGGCTTAAATTAGTCGGATGGACTAAATTGGTACCAATGTGAAAAGGTTCGGGACTAAATTGGTTCAATTAAAAAGTTTAAAACTGAATTGGTACCGATATAAAATATTTAGGACTATTTTTGTACTTTTTCCTCATCAAACCCTACCTCGTCAACGTAATTATTGCACAAGTCATAGGCACCTTGCTCACTCTTGAACACCACTGCAAACGCACTTTTACATGATCAAGAAATTTAAAAGGGTCAAATTAGCCCAGTTGAATCACAATTCCAAAATGTTTCAATGAAAAATGAGAGACAAATCAAGAACTTCTACCCTTTCATACTCACCCAAATGAATAGAAATCTACTTCTGTTTATTGACTTGCTTCCTTGTTAGCAAGATATTGGGCCACTAGAGAAAGGCTAAAATATAAGCCCTAAAAAATTCATTAAAGCCCACATTTTTGTCACAAGCATAGCACATAGCCACATGAACGCCCAACAATATCTTCGCTACTCCAAGATGACCCTTAGCTATCGCGAGGTGCAAGGGTGGCAATTTCTGAGAATCCAGCTCTGCTGCAGGCTCGGGTTTTCGATCCGGAATCCCGTCGATGCATTGCTCACGTCCAGACACTACTGTAAGAAATGGAGTCTCATCGTAAGACCTCACCTTTATACCTCTCCAGAATCAGCAGATCGTCCTTGATCGAGAGAAGAAGTCGGGTCTCCTTCAACTGCTGCTTTGTAAAGCCTACTCTCCATTTCACTCCGGAACGAATTCAGGCTTCATAATTGCGTTTTGCTTTTAGCATTTGACTTTAAGGTGCATGTGACAAAATTTCTAGAACATAAATCAATTTATATTCTCTAGATGAGTTTCCAAATAAACAAACGCGTTTGATAACGATTCAAAATTTTTGTTTCTGGAACAAAAATTCGTTTGATAATTGAATAAAATTTCTATTTCCAAGGGGTGGCAACCGGCAGCGGGCATCCGATGTTCGGTACTTGGCTGCAGGCGTTGGCTATAGGTGACCGGTCCTCGACCTCCTATGGGCGGCGGGTGGGAGATGGGCGGTGATAAGAGTGAAAGATGAGAAGAGCCTTCATTTCTCACTTTTATTCAAGAAATAGAAAAGCTAAAAATTTTAACTTCTAATTTCTGCTCCAAATTTATTTATAATAATAAAAATCTATTTTAAAAATAGAAAAATTAAATTGCGTTATCGAATGAATTTCTGTCCTAAAGTTGTTCTGGAAAATAGAAAAAACAAAAAAATAAATAAACATAAATTTTGTCACGCCGCCCTAAGATGACAACAAAAGTCAACTCCTTCTTAATCCAACGTCAACATACTCACCAGGAACCATCTTTTGGTAGACATTTGAAGAATCTTTAAATTTGTTCACTGAGTCATTAGCCCAAAAAAAGAATATGACATGATTGATTCATATATCGGCAAAAATAAATGTGATTTTGTTTGGTGTTCGTCATGCTAAGATAAAAGCTTATACATATTAGTCCACTGATGTGCTGTTACCGGTGAAAATATGTATACTTTTAAAAGTTGTGTATGTACTGATTTATACGCCGCTTACCTCTTGGTATGGACGTATAAGCTTTTACAATCCATAGAACATGTCTTTTAGCTTAATGTCGTGGTTGGTTATTGGTAACAATACCAAGTGTGTTTAAAAGTTATGTCTATGCTGATTTATATGCGGTTCTTGGCTTGGTTTCTGGGTCCATCATCTGTTGTGTGCTCATAAGCATGAGAATTGATTTTATTAGGTTTCGGAGTGGATTAATTGATGTTATTTCGTCTACTTTCGTGCTTTTTCCGTGGCTAACAGAGAACAACTTTCTGTGGATGGTTGGGTCAAAGAATAGGCTTGGCGGCTCGACAGGCCCAATAGACATGTCCATTGCTCCCGAGGAGGAAGAAGGCGAATCGAGAATCAAATATGTGCGACGCACGCGTATGGGCCGGCTAAAAGTTGCCAATTTGCCAATTTAAAAAAGACAATTATCACGTCCACCGTAAACAATTTTTTTTTTTTAACATCTCAACCTTTAAATTTTGGTGATATATAAATAAATTAGATTACATAGCTTTCTCTAAATACATATATCACACATCCAATGAAAAATGTAATAAAAAAAATCCTTTACATTGACATTGAAGACGATATAAAGGGAGAGTACAACTGAAAACCCCAAACAATATACCTTAAATTTTTTTTGTTGATTTTGTGGACCATGTATTTTATATTTGGAAGCTAGCACGTTCTTTAGAAACGTTTCACATGACGGTCCATTATTTATTTGCGCATTTGCCTTTATGGTCTTCCAAGGAGTTTGAAAAATTTGAACTTGTTGAGACATGTCGGGCACTTCATTTAAAGTAATCATCGATCTTAGTTAAACAAACCTGTATGGTTTGAACATAACAGCCTTCACCGGTTGCTCCTTTGCTAATGAAGAGCATTAGCTTGAAAAAAACAATAAACTTTCGACCTTAAAGCGTGGCAACCATGTTCATGGGCATTGGTTGGCTAGTTCATACCGAAAACTTCAGCTCCGTTCTTAGTTAAAGGCACATCACATCCACCTTTTTCTTTGAGGGAGAGAGAGAATAAACGAATATACAAGTATAAGTTTTTCTTCTCAAAAAAGTGAAACAGAACCACTTTACCACGAACAAAATGAGAGAAAGTAAATCAATTCCTGCAATAATTGCAATTAATTAATGGAACAAGAAAGAAAAAGAAATGTGGTCACTAGAGTGAGAAAAGATATGGAAATATGATGAAGACATCTAATGACAATCAAACAAAGAAAGCCATGACAAACTTTGAATTCACTGGAGATGAGAGGTTTAAAAGTGGTTTCTTCAAGATTCCCAAATCACTCATTATATCCTGAGACTAGCATCTATATTTTTGTTTGTCAATGTAACAATTAGCAACACTTTTATGGAGTTGAAGACATAGCTACATACGAGAAATAGAGATAAAGTTATATATAGAGCGTATGATAGAGAGAGTGCTAACAATCTCGTTAGTGATGACAAAGTGATTTGATAGAGATAATAAGTTCTCTGCACCATCAAATTATATTTGTTTATGCCGATCTACATGCGGTTTGCGCCTTGGTTTTCGGATCCACATCGGTTGTGTTTGCTTAAAAGCATGAGAATTGATATCGTGAGGTTTCGGATTAGATGAGTTGATGGTATTCTCGTCTACCGGCATGCTTCATCTGTGGCTAAAAGAGAGAGACCGGCGCTTATTATGGATTATTGGATCAAAAGAATTGGCTTGGCGGATCGACAGCCACCTGTATATGAATTTTGAACTATCAGGACCGGGTCCATTTCACGGAAAATATCAATTCGGGTTGGCCCAAAAAGAAAAAAAGAAGAAGACTATTTGGACCCTATCCGCTAGCCTTGATTGTCTTCCGTGTGTCATGAAATTCAGGTCCTTATTTTCGTTAGGTGGACTGACTTTGACAATTCTTAGAAATTAGACCACCAGCCAGCCACCCGTCATAGTATATTCAAATATGCTCTGTCAAATGACAATTATTAACTTGCAAATAATCCATTGATTGCGGGACTGAGTGTGACCCATGCTGGTAACGGTTCAATTTCGTCGGTACTAAGTAGACAAACAGGTTTTCCCCCCCTCTAACCTCTTTCAATGAAGAGGTAAAATGAGCGACCCAGCGGAAATAAAGATAACGTGGATTGCAATTCCAACTCAGTGCAAAACTCACTAACACGTGCAAAGACGCAACATGTTGAAGCGGATATAAAGAGAAACTCTTCACATTATTATTAGAGTTCAATAAGGCTTTGAAACTTCGTTTCTTCCCTAGACCAGACCAGTGAAAATCTCTCTTATTTTTCTAAGATCTTGCGCTGACATGAACATTTTAGGGTGCCCATGGCCATAAGCATCGAGTGGATTTTTAACTCATCATTGAATGTGAAACTAGCTGCGACTCGCAATCTATATGGCTTAGCTAATCATGTGCATAAACAATTTCGATAAAACAATACATTCAGCTGATGGCCTGCTATCTTAAGAATTAAATCTACCAAAAAAATTGTCGAGTTTGTGTGACTTTATCTATTCTAGTTAACTAGGAGAATACAATGTAATAGTTGTCTAACTTTTTGTTTTCCTTCCCTCTGTCACCTTGATCTCCTCTGTAAATAGTAGAGTCAATAGTGGCCGCTCGGGGGATTATTTATCTACAAAGATCTCTATAGTACTTTATGTATAATTCTAAGAAGGTGGGACCTCAATTCATTTCCAAGAAATGCAACCACGGATCTGTGAGGTTGCATATATCTAATCAAGCCGAAAAAGAAAATAAATTGAAAATTTATCTGAATAGCGAGGGATTTGTCTTTATGTCTTCCAAAGAACTTAAAAATTTTGAATTTGTTGAAAATTTTGGGGCACTTCATTTGAAGTAATCATAGGTCTTAGTCGAGTAGTATAGTCCACTTTGGCGTCATGACGTGAGAACTTAAAATAAGATGATAAATTGTTTGTGGATTAGTTGGCACGTAGAATGATTACGACCAGAAAGAATTGTAAAAGGGATAGAGGACATTCATGACGGCCCAAGACAATAACGCCTTAGAAAATTGTTCCTTAATTAAATGTCCATCAAGCTAAACAGACGAGCACTATCTTCTAACGTAGACATAGTACAACTAAATAACGACAATAATCATTTCTTGACCGGCTTTTCCCATTTCCACTAAACTAACCTACAATATTTGCGTGGCAATGCCTCGAACCAGCCACTGTGTAGTCATCTTCTTCATTTTATGGAATCCAGACACGCTTGTTAGGTGTTCCGGATCATGGTAGAGCGAAGCTGAAGTCAAACTGTTGACGGTTAAAAAGAACAGCGTGTTAATTTTTCACTGGAAATAGAAAGATTTCTCCTTGCGATGGTATCATATCAAACTTTGACAAAAAGTAGGAAGAGAATGGCTTCTAATTCTTATGAAATCATTTCAGGAGCAAAATGATTTTCGAACATCCATTTCACGTAGTGTTTTTACATATTGTAGTGTTTTTATATGTTATTTTTGTTAAAGTATTGTTCTACATTACTTGACAATGAGTCTTATATGCTTTTCATTTACATATGATCTCTCCCCATCTATCTACTTAAGGTTTTGAGTAAGGCTTTTTAACAGTCACATTTACAAGGTTGCAATACGATTTTCTTTACTTTAATCCTCCCACTACCCAATGAAATTGTGAACGCCCACAAGCCAATGTAACCAACCCACACACACCCCCTCCCTCCCCAGGCAACTCTCTCTTCCTTTCTAGCAAGCTTGGCGTCTCCACAACTTTAATGGAGCTCTTGATGCGGCTGCCGCTTGATGTGGAACGGTCGACGGTCGACGGTCATGCTTCCAGGCAACCTCGATTTTCATGTCCCAGCTCCATTTTACCACATATGCACGCACAAAGAAGATCGAGAATGAAAAGAGGGAAAAGAGAAAAGGAAAGAAAGTGGGAAGAGTTATAATATGTCAAGTTTTTAGAAGGTATAAATCTAAAATGTAAATTTATTCTGTACTTTTTAAATGATCTCAATATGCGAAACATGCCTATCTAAATTTATCGTTTTGTAGACAGCAAATACAGGTGGGGCTGAGGGGCAATGGATTCGCACCCGACAAGAATCAGTAAACTTTTATTTGGAAGAAGATTCGTAGCATCAACTACGTCCAACTGAATTACCGATGAATTTTGCACCCTTCCATCTGAGGATGTTACAGATTGTATTCACGGACGAGACGATGCCATGGATCACGAGGAAAATATATCATATTTTGAGCTCTCATTTGAGAAGACATTGCCGATGACACGTAAGTACCCTCTAATCTGTAGCTAACTTCCGCAACTGACGCTGGAAAAGATTAAATAGTATCAACAATCTAACATCATTTAAACAAATATCTCTCCAATTGCAAAGTCACGGTAGAAAAGCGAGTGACCACATTTTTCTTTGCTTCTAATTTAAAATATATTCTCCACCATAGTTTTGTCCAAGACGACCATTAAAATTTGTATATAGCAGCTTATGTGGACAATGAGTCGTGTAAAATTTGTTATTTACGGAGTCATCCGTCGAATCATTGGCTTTTTATCATGATAGGAAAAACACTCCATATAGAGAGATAATAATAACAAATGAATTAAAGATAAATATCAACTGAAAGATGTATATGTGCAAAAATCTTAAGAATCAACATGCAGGTGGAAGTGCAGGCGACCAAAGGCACCGACCCTCGCCTCAAATCTATGCAAGGGGGTGGCCCTTGCTTAGATTTGAAGGAAAGCAAAAATATATATAAGAATCCAGTTACATGAAAAACAAATTGCGGGGTCTGATTGAACATTTTGCAATAATTTAGGAATTCGATTCCTTTATCACAAGAGACAAAAAAAAAAAAAAAAAAAAAAAAACACTTTCGATTGGCCATTATGGTCTCCAGGAGTCTTTAAAAAAAATTTAGACTTGTTAAAAAGTCTTGGCACCTTTAATGGTGTCCAATTGGTAATGCTGAACTTAGGTGGGAAGTTGACAATTATATCTGAGTTTAATGTGAGCTGGCCAACTTTGTCTCTTCCTTGAAACCACACCTTAAAGTTGTTCACTTGCTAATGCGGAACATTAGGTGGGAAATAGACAATTATATTTGATTTTAATGTGAGCCGACCAACTTTGTTTCTTCCTTGAAACCACACCAGAAAAACTCTCTTATTCTTTTGTGAAAGATTCTGACCTGTCCTTAATTGTGGGCAGCAGTCGTGTGGCGGCGGTCATGTGGTAGCAGGCGGCATCGGTGGCGATGGGCAGCGGAGGGTGGTGTCGGCAGCGACAGCGGCGGCGGGCAGCGGTCTGTGAACAAAAAGAAAAAACGAATAAATACAAAAATAAAAACTGTACCAAACACATTCCTATTCTCTTTCTATTTCAAGAATAGAAATTTTGTGTAGTTACCAAATGTCTTATTTTACTCAGAAATTGTTCCAGGGAGTAGAAATAGAAAAGAGCTATTTCTAAAAAAAAATTGTTCCCCGGAACAGAATATTACTATTCACACCCTAAATGCCTCGGCATTACATACAAGATGATACTGCCATTGCTTAATTGGGAGTCTAGCCCAGCAGCAGCAGTTCAAAGAGAAAAAATCTATTGACAATCTGGAATACATATTAAAATTGAAAGAAAAATTAAAATTTTGTATCCTGTAATTTAGACATAATTATAAATCCCAAGCCACGGTATTTCCCAAATTACTCTTTGCATCTGGATACAAATATCTTTACTTTTGTTTGTTAGGGTGACATTTAGCAACGCGTTTACTGAGTTGAAGGCAATCATAAATAAGAGAAATAAAGATAAAGTCATTTATAGAGCGTGTAATTGAGAAAGTACTAACAATCCCAAAGCAATGACTACATAATTTGGTAGAGATTATTTCGGTATCATAAAGTCATTGTCGCCGCACACCTACTAAACACTATTCATAAATCTCTCCTCCTCAGTCGTATAGTGTCATGTCCCTATACTCTAGTGATGCCAACCCACCGTCGAAGCCAAGATAATCACCACCAGGTCCACCACCACAAGTCACTGGGTTGGATCAACCGCTCATCCCCCTCCCTCCCTCTCGCTTGCACATTCCACTTCTTATTTTAATTTTTGCGAATAATGCCATCATGTAATTGTTATGTTCCACTACGTGGAAATGAGAATGGTAACAAAAGCGTCTTTCCCATATTTTTGACGATGTTAAGCTTAAGACTTGGTTGTCCAGGATTCTTTTCTGAAGCTCAAGGAGCAATTTCCCTATGAAGTCAAGCGTGGTGAGATGCTCTTTCTAACGAAGGTGCAATTTTGGGATGGAACTTAAATGACCTTTGGTAAAAAATGACAATAAGTTATCTGCCAGGTCATTTGTAAAATCATCGGTGAGAAAGAGAAACACTCACTAGAGAGAGATCATAGGAATAACAAATAAATTAAAGACAAATTATCAACAGAACAAAACGAAAAGATAAGCGCATAAAAATCTTAAGCATTGACTAATTAATTAAGGGTTGGATGGTTTTTAGAACATTATGTGTGAGGTAGTTTATGACTACTACATTAATTTGATAGTAAAACTCAGCTATAAAGAAAAGAGATGTTTATAGAAATTTTTATTTGCCCTATTACCAGTCGAAAAGAATAATTTGCACCTCACCAGATAGTTAACATCTTGATGGTTTTTGTTGCATAGCTATCTTGAAGCCTACTTGTCACATATTTAATGGTAAACGTGTTCGAAAAAAAATCTACACTAGTATCGGACATAATAATAATCCTTAGTGAATTAGGCAGATGCTCATTCAACAATGAAATAGAGAAAAAACATAGTTGAAATGAAAAATGTCATTAAGTCAAAGGTTTGAGATATGAGCTTCGTCTTAAGAAGGGACTTTCGTGTATGATGATGTGATTGCGATGTATTTAATTTTAAAAAGAAGAGCCAAAGCAAATCGCGTGGCACATACTATTTAATAACAAACACCATCTAAATTACTATTGAAAATATAAAGACAAGTGTTTATTTAACATACTGTTTCGAGAAGGGGTATCTGTGTTTATTTTATTTAAAAGGAACTTTCGTCTAAGCTAGTTCTAAATATGTGAAGATAAATGCCTATTCACATGTAATCTTTCGAAAGGAGGTTCTATTCATACCATCCAAAGAACTTTGAAGAAAAATATTTTTTTTTCACTCAATAGGAAGGTAACATACCCTTAAATATAATCTAAACCACTAATAATTGCGAAGCGATGTGTATGTTCAAAATTTAAATATTTTTTTGCATGGAGGTGGAAGTCCAATGAATAAACTCTTTCAAACGTGCGTGTTGTCTCGATGAAATAAACTAGCCTCTAGCTACTGTGCTTCGAATTTCAACTGAACAGTGAGCGGTAGGTTTGTTTTTCTCTATGAGTTGAGGGATACCAGAAATCATGGAAAAGAGTATTGTCTTGAAGAGAAGCATATGTTCGGTCAAATATGCATTTTATGTTAAAATGAGTAATGTTATGTACTGAAGAGAAGAATTTCATACAGATATATGAAAGAAAGATTATGTGTTAATATTTCACAATAAATGCATCTTCTATTATATTCATATTCACGATAAAAAAATGTTTATTTTTTCCCTCGTAGAAGATGGTTGATGGTTAGTAAATGATGATGGTTGATATGAAACTGAATGACCAAGTTACAGAACAACCACAAATATGAAGCAAGAGAAAGGAAAATTCTATTAGTAAGTTGTACATGCTTATTGGCCTTTTTTTCTCTTGGTATCCCTTTCTCCTGTATTGGGAGATTTGATATCGAACGATTAATTATTATTTGTGGCAGATTCTTTCTATCTCCTTCGACATTACATATATACGTGGAGGGAGAAGAGAGAGATGAACTAACCCTATATGATTGCAAATTGTTATAATGCGGCAGGCTTGTTCAGCTTGGTTCTTTGCATATGTACAATTTCTGACAAAATATTTAGTGTGTACAAAATATTTTAATACAAAGTGTCTTTTCTACAATAATAAGTAATGGTTACAAGTAGCTATTAAAGCTTAAAAGCTTTAGAAAATATCATTTCTGAAATAATTCTCAATAATGTCGTGTGTTGTACAGGGTAATGGCCTCATGTAAGTTGATCAAGGAGCCTTATCATACGCATGGAAAAAAGAAGAAGAATAAAGGCATCGAGAGTCCCTATTGCAAAATGTTGGACAATCATTATTACTAGGAGCCTTGACAAGGCGGGACTGAGGTATGGAGGAAGAGGATGAGTTCAGGGGTTAAGGCAAGAGCTCGTGGAGGCATATGTTTTCTCCACGAACACCGTCGATGTTGCATTTGTTTGGGAGGAGCAACGATTATGACCAGCCAAGGGGGCTGTCATTCGCCCCCAAAAAGAATAGGGACTGTTACGTATAGCTTTTCTTCTTTCTTTTTATTTTTTTATTTATTTTTTTCCATTTTCCTTAGGCTTTTTTTTTTTCTTTTTTTTTTTAAATTTTTTCCATTTCCCTTAGCTTTTCTTTTCTTTTTTTTTTTTTTTTCCATTTTCCTTTTCTCTCACTTTCGCGGGGAAAATTGAATTTTCTCGGGAGAATTTGCAATTGTTGGAATTTGGGCGGGTTGGTTTCAGTCTTTGTTCCCCACCTGAAGATGCTATATGATTTGCGTGGTGTGTACCGTGTGGGGATTTTTCTTTTCTTTATTTCTTTTGTTTAGGTTTAAGTTATTTGGGATGAGCTTTGTTGTGATTAATGTAAGCTGACCAAACCATTCAAGTAAAAAAATAAAAATAAAAATTGGATGCCAAGTGAGTCTCTATAGCACCACCTGGTATCTACTATATTGGAAAATCGAAAAGACTTTGTGAGAGCATCTAATGAAACTAGAGTTTTTTTTTTTTTTTTTTTGGATACTTGAAACTAGAGTTTTTTTTTTTTTTTTTTTTTTTTTTTGGTCGAACTAGAGTTTGATTGTTGGATATAAAGAAGTTTTGATTCCTTCGTATCATTAACGTTATCGTCTAATTAAACCGATTCCTATAATATTAGCAACTTCATACTTCATATTTTGTGTATCCCAATGTCATTGGCCAAATTAAGAACCATCCCAAAATTTAAGGACTACAACAGTACACTATCACGGGTCGGCGGTCCCTTAGCTACGGAATAACCCGTCAGCGCTTGGTGAGCGAAATTCACTAGGCCAACCTTCGTTTGCTAGTTGTTCCAGAGAACAATTTGGCAAATAGCTTCCTTAACCAAGATCGTATCACACCTAGCTTAGCTTAGGTGTCTAGTCCATCAAGCGAGATAACAAATCAATTTAAGCTCAAAAATTGCTTTCGGCTTGCCATGACCTCATTAGGAAAGTGGCATCAACTCCCAATCGGTTTGTGCATAGGAGACCAAACCTGCCTTCAGAGTTCTTAAGAGATATATTCATTCTATTTTAGAACTCCTAACACTAACTATCCTGACACCACTCTCACGGACTGGTTGTATTCATCCCCTCTAAATCATTCACTCACTCAATAATCCTAAGCTCCCCTTACAAGGATCACAAGCACAGGAGAATCACGAACCATCACATTCTCCCCTATTGATTCTCCCTCACTCAATTCCATAGCGCCCTCATTGTGGGTTGTTCTGTCACTTCCCAATGTTTTAACCATTGATGTGCCACTTTGGATTATACATTGAATGGCAACGCTCACTCAACACAATAGGCCGCTCCATTGGTAGCTTCATTTGATTGTAGTTACTCGAGCCCTTTTCGGTCACTTGCACTTTTCTTGGCAAGTGTGGCATTTTTCGCCAACCTCACCTTTTGGCAGCATTCTCTTTTGCCTACTGAGTGTTTTTATCCTAGCAAACTAATGTAGATTCTTTCCTTGTTGAAACCATGGAAGCAAACATATTTCTAAGATTCGTTGATCGATCCAGGAATGTTTTCCCCATTTAATGAGGAACCATATCATCTTCGTGCCCTTATTGCCATCCTAGAAGCTGGTCAAGAGCCACACTTTGTTCGAGCTCCTTTTTCCATGGTTATTCACTTGCAGCCCTTGTAGGATTGGGTAAACCACATGTTTTCTTCTTAAAACTTATCAAATTAGTGCAATCAAGTTCTTTCATTAACTCTGTCCAACTTAGCTAATGGAAAATGCTGACGTGGTTTTTTGATATTTTCTCTTTTCTACATGGCAATGAAGTGGGCAAAAACGATGTTGTGTTGGTCCAAATTTGATTTTTATACAAAATTTATTTAAATTAAATTAAACAAAAATAAGAAAACCTCTTTAAAAAAGGAAGAAGAGGAAGAGGGAAGTGAGGGTTTGAAGCTCTCACCGCTACGATTTTAGTCACATCATTGTCACGTGAGAGATAGAAAATATTACAAAAAGCTATGTCAACATTTTCAATTAGTCAAGTTGAACGAAATTAGTGAGAGGATTAGATTGTACCAATTTTATAAGTCTTAGGATTTTTTATTACACTTTTAAAAAAATTTAGAATGTAATTGCATATTCATAATAATTTTTAGGACTTTTAACGTAGTTATCTAAATCAGAAAAACACGTCTTTTCACTTTAGAGGAATTAGAAGACATGGCAGTGAATGCGCTGAACAATCCGTACAATTCGTGCCGCTGCACTGTCTCCACATTCTCACAAGACTCATCCCTCTCTCCCTTTGCTATCCTATAATAGTCCAAAATCTCCCTCTCCGTCTCTCTTCCCATGTTCTCTCTCCCTCTCCCACCCCCGCCCCGCCCCCGCCCGCCCGCCCACCCCCCGGCGTTCACTGGCGTCTCTTTAAATTTGATTTTAAAGTGAGGCGGCCAAGTTTTTAGGTATCGATACTCATTTGCCTAATTGATATCCAAAACCTCAGCTCATTTCTCAGCTAGGCCACGCCACACCAACCTTTTTTTCTCTTCGGGGAAGAGAGATATCAGGAAATAATAAGCTTTCTACCTATGGCAAACACAGAAGCTGGAACCAGTGGTGATGTTGCACCAGCATCAGGATGTGAGTATCAAGTGTTCCTAAATTTTAGAGGGTTCGACACTCGTCATGGATTCACGGACTTCCTTTACAATCACTTGGTAGATGTCGGAATCCGTGTATTCAGGGATGATGATGAACTTAACATCGGTGAAGTAATTGGTGAGAACTTGGTAAGTGCTATCAACAACTCCATAATTTACATACCCATCTTCTCTAAGAATTATGCTTCCAGTAAATGGTGCCTTCGGGAGCTTGCGCATATAGTGGACAACGTGTCTAATTCAAAGGATGAAAAGAGTATCATTCCCATTTTTTTTCAACGTGGAACCTGATGATGTTAAACTTAAAACATCCGTATATAGCAATGCTTTATCAGAACATGAGAGGGAGTCTCCTGACCAAGTCAAAGTGTGGAAAGAGGCTCTTGCAAAAAGGTAGGAAAAATCAAGGGAAGCAACGTGGAAGAGAACACAAGGTAAAAGAAAAAAAAAAGACCTTACCTAGTTCTTCCTTTTCTGTTTTAGGGGTTACAACGTTGCCCTCTCAAATGATTTCTTTTAATTTTATGATGGAAAAGCTTGAAAGCTACCTTCTTCAATTGCTGCTCTCATTTAACTTTTCATCCTCTGCTTGTAACATCTGCCCTAAAATATTCCCCTACGATGTCAATAACTTCAATGACATGGACCTACATATTACTGTTAACCATTCTTCCCTTTTCTGTCTCGTAAGGCTACGAAATCTTCAAGAGCACCCATTTGCCTTTATTATTTGGGATGATTACAAAAATGAACTTCAGATTTTCCACCCGTATTGATGTGAATTGTCCCTAATTTTGATCCGAAAAATCTATTTACTCCTGTAAGAAGAAGATCATTTTCTGTTTCCCATTGATGGAGAAAAGATGAACGCAATTAGATTACACATTTCTGAGTGCTCCTCAAGAAACACTAATTACATAAGAAAACTAAGTATCTGTGGAGAAAAATAATGTCTGAATATGCAAAAGAAGTGAAAGCATCCGGAGAACATGTACAAATGACGGGCCATCAACTCAGGGCCTTGAGCTCTGTTGAGCTCACGAAGGGTCCACATCTGGGTCCGGCAACCTTGATTAGGTTGCCCATCTCTGATCTGAAGTTAGCGATGTTGTGGAGGCCTTCGAGTGGTGTAGCCGTGCACAGAGTGATGGGAGAGAGAGAGAGAGAGAGAGAGAGAGAGAAGAGAGAGAGAGGAGGGACATACGGTGCACGGGGTGCCGAGACTTCATGCGGAGCACCGGATGAGAAAATGGCAATTGGATGAAAAGTTAGGGACAGATGCAATTGGAAATAAATGTGAAAGTTGGATATTCAATTTGAATATAAAATGTGGAGACGCAAGTTGAGATGTGTGGAAAATAGTTTTTGCAATTTCTCCTTATTATTTTCCTTTTTAGTTTTCTCCAGCGTTGTCTTAATTCTTAGGCAAACTAAAAAGCCCTAACATTGTAGTCGCCCCTCTAATCTAATCCAAAGTAATAAAGGTGGAAATGAATACTGGGCCAGTGGGCCACATGGCTAGAATATGAGGTGTGGACAAGTTGGGGGGCAACTAGAGGTGTCAAAATGGGTCTTAGACCCATATATGACCTATTTAAATTATAAATAAGTCATATATGGATCACTTACTTTTTGAAGAGACAATTTAAATGGTTTTGAAAATTGAAAGCTTAAGATAAATGTCTTAAATGGGTTGGACTTAAAGCCCATTTCCAACCCAAACCTCACATTCTCTCTTTCCCTATTTATAAAGTGTATCTATATATATATATAAATTGAAATTTTAATTGTTTTTTAATATTTCTTCTTTCTTTTTCCTTTTTTTTTTTCCTTCTTCCACCTTCCTTAGCCGGTGTTTGGCACGGCGACAATTGGCAAGTGGCCAGGCGAGCCTTGAGCTCGCCAAATCTAGTGAAGCGAAGGCCTCGCTAACGTCTAGCAAGGTTCAAGCTCATCGACATCGAGCGAGCTTGAGCTCGCCGTGCCTTGCCTAGCCTATGGCTAGTCGCCGACTGTTGTCATGGCCGGCTGAAGAAGAAGAAAAGAAAAAGAATATTTTTGTAAAAATAAAAATAATCAAAAATTCAATATTTAAAATAAAAATAATTAAAATTGATTTTAAAAAATAATTTTTTTTTAAAAAATATATATATATATATTCATTAAATTTGTATTCCATGAAAATATTTAGCAATACCATTTAAAAAAATATCATAAGAAATAAGCTTTTAAGTTTAGTTAAATGGTTGGGTATGGATTGGATATAGGTTGGGTTGGGTATGAATCAAAAATTTTATACTACAATGAATGGGTCATAAACGAGTTAAATGAGTCGATTTAAGTTGGATCATTTATGACATGACCCAAACCTGACCCAATCCATCCATTAGACACGTCTAGGCGCAACATGGCAATTACATGGCCTTGAATTGCGTTTGTATCTTTTTTTGGGGTCATCGCATGACATTTACTTCAACAACTTAATATGGTTATCATCATTCATCAATAAAAACACATAAGCTGGATTCGACTGAAAATTTTAAATGTAGCCTATGGTGAATTAACCCCTTACTATGCACAATTATAGCATGTTGGCGCCAATTAGCTTCTCCAATGTAAATGGGCTGCTTTTCCATAATTTTTTTAGAGTTGCCAATCTCTTATGCTTTTTATTATAAAGTCCATATGCCCAACATGCCGCTTGAGAATCTTGTATTTTTAACAAAAATGAGTTATTGGAAAGCAAACCGGACCTCTTCACGTAGTTTTATATTGATAAGGATGTCCATCCTAAATAGTAAATTAAAAAATTATGACTTATCCTTCTAATTCTATGGATTAGGTAAGGTGCCAGAGAAAGTTCAGATATGTGGCTCAAATAAAGAAATCTATCCATTTGTTAACATATCAAGCGTGGGTAATTTGCCCAATCCATACACATATCGGCATTTGTTAACTATCAAGTTAACCTCACGGGAGTTGGGTCTGTCGATTTTGAACAAAATCTTTATGTGACACGGCTCTTTAAACGTCATTGTACTTAAGACAATCAGATTCATAGAAAGATTTACGCGCATAAGTTAAGCCAATACAATTGTTCTGGGCTTTTTTTTTTCCCCTTTCCTTTCAGCTTTATTTTATTTTCAACTAAACTGCAATGTTCAATGGATGACATTGCATTTATATACGTTATTTGGGTTCATGGTTTTCCTATTGCGAGTGCTGAAATTTTCTAGGTGTAGCTATAAATGCCAACTTTTTGCTAATGCATGATATAATAGCCACTTGGTAACTTTGGCCATTGTGCAAGCCAACGCTATAGTCTTTGAAATTTCTTAGTCATAAATGTACAACATATGAAGTGAATCATATTGAATCAGCCTATACTTTTTATTCGGTGTATTTATATGCTATTTATGATGTACTTCAATCTAGTTAAAATTTTGACAATTCCATGTATGATGCGTGAATATGAAATTAATGTAGTCAACTAATGAAAGTGCTTTTGAACATCGCAGTCAAGTACATATCGTGAAATCGGTTGTTGAAGAGGTATTAAAGAAGCTGGAGACAAAAAAAGAATCAATGCCTCAACAATTAGTTGGACATGAGGATCGAATAAAATATTTGACAGATTTATTAGATGTCAATCATCTTGATGTGCGGTTCATTGGAATTTACGGTATGGGTGGCGTTGGTAAAACAACTATTACCAAAGTTGTCTTTAACAGATTACATTCCCACTTTGGAAAGTGTTGTAGCTTCCTTAAGGATGTTCGAGAAACCTCATCGACCAAGGAGGGCATAATCCGGTTGCAGAAGAAATTACTATCTGACATTGGTCGTCCTGAATCTGCAAAACAAATCGAGGATATTGAAGAAGGAATGAGGAGGATCAGAGCAACACTCAGTAATAAGAAGGTCCTTATAGTTTTGGATGATGTTGACAAGAAAGTGCTCATTAAGAATCTAATGGGAAATTCCAAATTATATCTAGGATCTAGGGTAATTATTACAACGAGAAACATAGATATTTTGCAAGTTGAGGGGTCTGAAGTTAAAATTGAACAGTATGAAATGCAAATGATGGATGATAGCCTTGCACTTCAGCTTTTTTGTCGGCATGCCTTTCATAGAGACTATCCTTTGGATGATTACCGTGAGCTTTCAAGGAAAATTGTTTCACTTATGGGAGGTCTTCCCTTGGCTATTGAAGTGGTAGGTTATTTACTTAAGTATAAAGAAGACAAAACAATTTGGGAAGAGAAGATAATCAAGTTAACTGAAGTACTTGATAAAGGTATTCTAGATGTGTTGAAGATTAGCTATGATGAGCAAGACGAATTTCAAAAAAAAATTTCCCTTGATATAGCATGCTTCTTTTTCAATGAGAAGAAGACCGATGCTATTTACATGTGGGAAAGTTGTAAATTTTATCCTCGAGGAGGAATTGAAGTCCTCACCAAGAGGTGTTTGATAAAGACATTGGATGATGATAAGTTTTGGATGCATGATCACCTTATAGCACTAGGAAAGCAAATTGTTTATGAAGAAAATCAAGATGACCCTGCAAAGCGGAGTAGGTTGTGGAATGCGGAAGAAGCCCTTCAAATCATAGGAACCGAAGAGGTAAGTAAGAATTCCTTTTTCGCTTAAGACCTTTATCAATCTTTTTCCAGCTCAATTTGAATCGTAAAACATAGGGAAAATTGTCCAAAAATTGCCATATATATATATTGCATTTTTGCCAATTCAGTCTTAAAGTTTTTAATTTATCAATTGAGTCCACCCAACCAATTTTATCAAGAAATTGCTAACGTGAACATCGGCCGTCTTATGTGGCATGATTGACGCTAACAAGGATAATTTTTAATGATAATTTAATATTTCTCATTGTTCATTTTTTTCTTTCCTTTTCCTTCTTTACTTTTTTTTTTATTTTCTCTTCTTTTTTTCTTTTCCCTTTTCCTCTGTCGGCCATCGCTAGACCTCATTGCCGACCACCAACAAGGCTTAGTGATGGCCAACGGAGGGAAAAAGTGAGAGAAAAAAAAAAAAAAAAAAAAAAAGAAAATAAGAGAAAAGGAAAAATAAGAAAAAAATAAGAAAGAAAAGAGAAGAAAAGAAAAATAAAAATAAAAATATTAATATTAATAATATTAAAATTTTTCCATGTCAAAGGCACGACCAACATCCACGTGAGCGATATCTGGTTAAAATTGGCCAAATTGACTTAATTGGTAAAACGTGAAAATGTTTAGAACTCAATGAACACAATTAAAAAGTTTATGACTGAATAGGCAAATAGGTTTAGGGCTTTTTAAACAATTTTCCCATGAAATCTAATAGTTGGAAGTGGACAAATTTCTTCTCATCATTGCAAAATTTCATTTGCAGCGTAAGGACAAGGTTCAAGCGCTTGAGATAGATGGATTGGACGACAACATAGAGATCAAAAGTGAGGACTTTAAAAGTTTACCAAATTTGAGATTCCTCCGATTAGGCCATGGAACTTTTGTTGGAGACTTCTCAAAGTGTCGTTCAAACTTGAGATGGATATCTTGGCGTCATCCTGAAAATTTTAGAGCGAACAATATTTATTTGGATCATCTTATTGTTTTCAAACTTGACATTAGTATCTTGAAGGATGATTCAAAAGCTTGGGACTTGATAAAGGTAAATTACACGTTATGATTCTATTCTAGTAGTCCCGGTGTGTACTGTGCAAATGGTTCTTACCCATGACATGCCATCATTTTTTTTTTCCAGAGGGCACGGAATTTGAAAGTTCTATCACTTACCAGGTGTCATGGCATAACAAGAATCCCAGACTTCTCTAAATGCTTGGGTTTAGAGAAGTTAACTCTTAAACTTTGCAGTAGGCTAAAGAGAATTGAAAGCTTCATTGGAGATTTACGACCATTGATTGAGTTAGAGGTTGAAAGGTGCATGGAACTTACATATTTGCCTGAAAATTTGGGTGATCTAGTGGATCTTAAGCGCTTCTCATTGTCGGGATGCTCCAAGTTGAGAGAACTTCCAGGCTCACTTGGGAAATTAACATCATTGATAGATTTGGACTTATCATGTTGCAGGGGTCTTACAGATTTGCCTGAAGAAGTGGGGGCACTATCGAAGCTTAAGCACTTCTTATTGCAAGGATGTTCTGGGTTGATAGAACTTCCAGGCTCACTTGGAAATTTAACCTCATTGGCAGAGTTAGACTTATCACATACCAAGATTGCCAAACTTCCAAGCTCCATCAAAGGGCTAGCGAAACTTGAGTCTTTCCTTCTGAAAGACACAAGGATAAGGGAACTTCCCAACTCCATCGGAAAGTTAAAATCATTATGTGTATTATGTTTATCAAAAATTGGATTTTCTTCTACGGAGCATCATGTTTGGCGTTACCTAGAGGCATCGGTATGTTGAAAGATCTTGAAGAGTTGGATCTCTCTTGGCATAATGAATTGCGAATTGATATTCCAGATCAAATTGGAGAATTGTCATCTCTAAGAATCCTAAATTTAGAAGGCACCTGTATTTGCAAAATTCCTAGGACAATCAACAGGCTTCGTCACATCCAAAAACTAAACTTACGAGGTTGTCATGTGATTCGATGGTTGCCAGAGCTTCCCAGAAGTTTGACATGTCTACTTCTTCAATCTAAATCATTGCTCTTAGTCCCTAATCTGTGGAACCTTACTAGTTTGGTTGAATTACTGCTAAGTGATGCCTCTCGTAATACAGGCCAGTCAAAAGTAATCACAAGATGCAACTTAATGTGGATTGGGAGGTTGCCTAGACTGAAAAAATTAGATTTAAATCTGCTAAATTTCAGTGCACCTTCAGAATTGGCTTCTCTTTCTCATTTAGAAGAGCTTGCTTTGTCTCACCTAGCTCTAGCAACCCCCTTGCAGCTTCCGTCCTCTCTGCTGAGATTGATTTTAAGATTCTTTAGCATCAAGGGGGCAAAGTTACTTCCTTCATCCTTGAAATTGAGTAACTTGTCCACTTTAGAATTTTGTTCTGGTGAAGTGAAAGACATTCCACTCAATGGACTTCCAAAACTAGAGAACTTAACTGTTCATGATTGTAAACTGCTTCCAAAGATTATCCATTCCTCTTAAATTAACCAAGCTACAACGAGTGTGTGTGGCATGTTGTCCACAGCTAGTTGAGATACAAGTTTTGGGTCCTTTGGAATCATTGGAATCATTCTCTATTTTTCAATGCGTATCTCTGAGAAGAATAGGTGAGTTATCATACTTGAGGAATTTGAAGACATTGGAAATCGAAAGGTGCAATGTGCTTACTAATGTTGAGGGCCTCCACAAGCTAAGGTCTCTAGAATACTTGAAGGTCATAGGGTGCACGTCATTGGGAAGATTTATTGGTGCATCCGGCACAAATGTTCCAGATGATTGCTCTATCAATATAGAGGGGATTAGTACGAACCGTTATGGAGAGGAGATTCTTCCGGATATATCAAACGAGGTGTGACATTTTCCTCATCAATATACGGTAGACCTACGTGATTGCGAGGATTGAAAATTGATTTATTTTTAGTTTGATGCTATTATTGGGTAAAACAACACAAATAGTAAATTGTTAAAAATAAGTTCACATGGATGGAAATATATATTTTCTGATCCTACCATGGAAATTTATCAGAGATGATCATTAAATATTTTCAAGTACACTAGTTTTCCTTTATCATGTTTTTTCAAAATTGAAATGTTATTTTTTATAAATTAGATAACTATACTTTTGCTGTGGTAATATTTAGTAATAATTGCCCCGTCGAACTTTGGCACTTTTATGTAGTAGCTTGCAAACTTCAAAAATTTATAGATTACCTCCCAACCTTCACCCGGCCCAAAAAAAATACCTTTTTTTTTTCTGTAAATATAAGGTACATAACTAAGAAAAATTAATGTCTAAAATCTACAACCCCAACTTTATCACTAAGAAAACATGAGCTAATTCTCTAGGAGGTTGCAAGTAGAACGCAGTATCTAAATGCTTCACTATGCCAACATTGGCAAGCATATTAGCATATCAATTGTCTTCTAAAAAAATATAAGGAATTTTGAACTCAAAATGAGAGCTCAATAGTCTCCTAATATCTTTAAGAAGTGGTGGTCTAGTGTTGTCTGCTATTCTCTCTTGGTTAATAAGTTCTGTAATAATTTTGGAGTTCATCTCAATCATGAGCTTAAGAAAACCTCAATGCTTTGCTATGGTAAGTCCCAACCATAGCACCCATAGTTCTACTTATACAGATGAACAGATTCCAAAAAATGAGGTAAAACCACCAAGCCGGTCACCACCTTCATTTTGGAATAATCCTCCGGCTCTTGCAAGTCTAGGATTATCTTTAGATGCTCTATCTGTATTTAGTTTGATCCGTCCTGGAGGTAGAGTATCCCAAGCAACGATAATGGGAGAAGTATGTGATCCACTTTACACAAGTTGATCATGGGCAAAGCTATGATTTCCTTCATGTGTGATTGGATTACTTGTATAGGGTTGGAAGAAAAACAAAGCTTTCCTCGAGCAATGACTTTTCCATTGCCAAATAAGTCATATACTCACACCAAAAGTATTACTCCAATCAAAATGGGATTTAAATCTCCCGTAGTCAACCAAGTTGAATTTTAACCATTGAGATAAATTCATAGAGAAAAACTCTTTGAGACAATGTGGTGGGACAAGATCAACCCATATGTTTCGAATAATTGGACAATCCTATAAAACATGCAACGTTGTTTCCACTGAAGATTTACAACGTAGACTGTAAGGATTATCTCCAAATCACGAGACATTCTCAAATCATTGGTTAATAAGCATTTATGTGCCGCTAGCCAAAGGAAGGTTCTAATATGTTGAGGTACTCTCCACTTCCATATAGGGGACCATATTTTGTCAGTTTTTTTTATTATTAATCTCTCTAATAATTTGACATGCTGACTTAATAGAGAAAGATCAATTGCTATTACCTTCTCATGATAGAATATCTTTCCCATCAAAGGCTACTGGCGGTTTGATAGCCCGAATTCTAAGAATTACGTCTTCTGATGAGATTCCTTAGAATAGCGGAAAGTTCCATTTCCTATTCAGCACATAATCACGAACTTTTTTGTTCGTCTCAAATGGATATAGGTGCGGAGTAACTATGTTGAGGAGTGGCTCCAACCCTGGAATCCATTTGTCTTTCCAGAAATATGCCCGTTCTCCATTTCCCAAGCTCCATACCGCTTCTTCCTCTAAAGTTGGCCATACATTAACAATTGTTTTTCATAACATTAAATCACCAGGTTTAGCGTGAACAAAATTTCTCTATTGTGAACGATATTTAGCATGCAAAACTTGTGACCATAAAGAGTGAGGTTGTGTCTTGAAATCCCAAGCTAGTTTCATCAAGAAACCTTGGTTAGTGACTTCAAGGGGTCTAAGACCAAGACTACTACATTTTTTTGGCTTACAAATAGTATTTTAATTCAAAAGGTGTATGTGACGCTTGTCTCTAGTATTGCCTCAAATGAAAGCACATCAACCTTTCTAAATCTATTGATAAACATGAGTTGAGACTTTAGAACATTGCATTTGATAGGTAGGTATAGACATAATTGCACATTGAGCAAACGTGATGCGGCCTGCCATTGATAAGCTATCCGGTTTACATCCACTAAGTCTATTTGTTGTCTTCTCCAATAACAGCTGAAAATGCCTTGAAGATGTTCTTCCATAAATCAAAGGCACGCCTTGATATTTGCCTAGATCTGAACATATTACAAAGCTGGAGATATCACTTAAGATGTGTTTTAGCCCTACAGAAGTATTCTTTGAGTAGAAAAGTTTGGTTTTAGCCTTACCAACTGTCACGCCCCGAACCCCGAGACACGTGAACAACCCGCCATGGTCATGGAAAAGCGACATTCCCAGGTAGTGTCGCCGACCCCAATTTTTTTATTATTTTTAATGCGCAAGCGGAACGTACTAAGAAACCCCTTACAAAAGCATACGGGATAGGACAGCAGGAACATCAACTCGAAATCAAACAACATACTTTCATATATCATCAACAAACCAGGGCTTACATACATCAACCGGATCCAGGGCCTATACACCAAAAATGGGTCAGAGTCTATGTGCATCAAAAGGGTCAAGAGCACTCTCTATCGTCGTCGGTCCACCTCCCAAGCATGCCATCCATCTTCGGGATACCGCCATCTACGGTCCTGTAATATTTTTCCCCAAACCGGGATGAGACTTTGTCTCAGCAAGTTCAACCCCTCCTAAACCTCTATTAGAAAGTAAATACGCCCCGAAGTAGCTTAGCCACAACACATAGAAGACTTACCTCGGCTTAGCCCTCATCTGCAGGTTAGCACAATTTATATAATTCAACCACGTACAATTATGATAACCAACCAACCATGGTACAATCACATCATCAAAACAATTCAACCACTTGATCGTCTCAACATCAATCGACTCGGCCGATTACATGTCATTCTAGCAAATCAATCATTGCTCTCAACTACGGCCTTACTCGGCAAATTTAAATCAGTGGCATCACGGCCCCACTCGGCGCGACCTTTAACAGGTGGCAATTCACGGCCCCATTGGGCGCGACCTCTAATAGGTGGCATATCACGGCCTCATCGGGCACGACCTCTAATAGGTGGTTTATCACGGCCTCTCTAGGCACGACCTTTCATAGGTGGTTTATCACGGCCTCTCTGGGCACGACCTCTCATAGGTGGTTTATCACGACCTCTCTGGGCACGACCTTTCATAGGTGGTTTATCACGGCCTCTCTAGGCACGACCTCTAATAGGTGGTATTTCACGGCCTCATTGGGCACGACCTCTTGTAGGTGGTTTTCACGGCCTCATCGGGCACGACCTTTCCAAGGTGGTTTATCACGGCCTCTCTAGGCACCACCTCTAATAGGTGGTATTTCACAGCCAATCTCCCATCAATTTCTACACTTAGGATTTCATAAAGAATCCCTATAAATCACAATCACACTCAATTCATCACAACCAATCATCAATTTCAAATTCTACTAGCACAAAGAACGATCGGCACGAAATTCTGAGCAACTAGGGTCAAAATAAATTTTTCGAGTTTTTTTTTTTTTTAAATAATATTTTAATGAATTTCGGAATAAGATATATTATTAAATAATCCAACAATTTCGAGGCATTTATTTAAATCATAAATAAACTCCTTTAAGTCACATCAAGGTTTATTTTTAAAATAAACATACTTAACCATTAAACTAAACATCATTTACCTTAAACAATCACCTTAATATAATCCACAACTAATTAAGCCAATCTATCCACCTAATCTCAATCAACTTAAGCTAAACATACTTAGGGCATCATTATCTCGCTAATCGCGGATTAGTGAGGTAAACTCACCGGAATCAATTTCCGACGAGTCTCCGGCGAAGAGCACGACGACGCCGACGACAAACCTACACACGGATCAAGACCAAATGAGCACTAGAAGGGGACCAAAACGAGCTCGGAAGATGCTAGATCTCGCTGGTTTTCTTTCCAGCAACTAACCGGCTTGAATGGCGGCGCAACAGCGGCTGAACGGACGGAGAAACGGCGGAGGAGAACCGGCGACAGCTTGTGCAACAACCGGCGGAGGCTTGAGCGGACGGTCGGCGGCGACGGAAGCTTCGGCGGTCGGCTACCAGCAGCTCGGGCGAGGAGACGGCGGGCGACGAGACGCGACGAGCTCGCACCGGGGCCTCACACGCGAACGAGCGGCGAACGGCGACGGCGTGCGACGGCGGGGAGACGGCGGCGATGGAGACGCGACGAAGGGCGGACGGACTAGCTGCAAGTTCGCGGATCCTTTCTCTCCCTCTCCCAATTTCGAATTCCCTTCCCAAGGTGCTAGAGGTTGAAGATGAAGTGGATGGGACACCCCCACTTTGGTGAGCCAATTGGCTTGGGACACTTGTCAAGCTCTCCTTAATTTTGGCCTCAACCATGACATCACCGCTTTGATGTCACTCTCCACTAACTCAAATCTTCACAACATCTTCCAATAGGTCCAATTCATTTTCCGCCCGGGGTCCAAGTTCTTGCACATTTAATTATTTCAATTTCCATCAATTCTCTTCTAATTGAGTCTAAATTAAAATCCATAAATTAATCCAATGATCCTAATAAGGTATGTGACATGACCGGCTTCCAACTTCTAAGTTCAATCCCAATTTTTACGGTTGAATTCAATCCGGTGCGATTTCAGCTCGCCTAATCCATTGAGTAGCTTTTGGGGAAATTTTCTTGCATCAAACCCGAGGTGATCAGTCCCAAGTCCGACGCGGTAAAAATTCCTTAATTACTTCACTCAATAAACTAGTTCCCTCGTGAGTGGCCAACTCTAAGAGACGAACTACATGCACGGATGAATTGCCCGACTCAATTGACTGAAAATAAAATTGAGAAAAAATCGGGATGTCACAACTCTTCCCTTATTATAAAAATTTAAACAATTACACATCTGAAGCAAAAAGGTAGGGGTACAATTCTCTCATCGAATCTTCGGTCTCCCATGTTGCTCCTTTGCCGTGGTGTTGCTGCACACTTTGACCAATGGAATGGTCTTGGTGCGTAAAACCGCTCCTTGCGATCCACTATCGAACCGGGCTTTCAACGTACGACACTTTGTCATCCACGTCTAATTCCTCAAATTTTATAACGTGTGCCGGGTCAGGTTCATACTTCCTTAACATCGACATGTGAAAGACGTCATGCACTTGTGCCAACCTCGGCGGTAGTGCAAGACGATACGCCAGAGTCCCCGTTCTTTCCAAAATCTCAAAGGGACCTACGTACCTCGGACTCAGCTTTCCCTTCTTGCCAAAACGGGATGTATTTCTCATCGGTGACACCTTCAAGAAGACGTGCTCACCAACTTGGAATTCTAATGGCCTGCGACGCTTATCGGCATAACTTTTCTGACGGCTTTGAGCGATTTTCAATCTATTTCTGATAACTGCAACTGCCTCTACTGTCTGCTGAACCAACTCGGACCGGTGATTTTTCTTTCTCCGACTCATCCCAACACACCGGCGTTCGCATGCTCGGCCACAATGCTTCAAAAGGAGCCATTTGAATACTCTGCGATAACCGTTGTTGTAAGCAAATTCGACCAGTGTGAAGCTGTTCCTCCCAGCTTCCCTTGAAGTCCAAGACGCAAGCTCGCAGCATGTCCTCGAGAGTCAATTGTCCTCTCGACTCGCCATCGGTCCGTGGGTGATAGGCCGTACCGCACGGCAGCCTTCGTTCCTAAAGCATTGCAAGCTCTTCCAAAAGCGCGGTGAACCTCGGGTCTCGTCCGAAGTAATTGTAATCGGCACTCCATGCATACGAACTACTTGACGTACATATAGATCTCGCGGTCTATCCAAACTCAAGTCTCTTCGAATCGCAATAAAGTGAGCCGACTTTGTCGGTCGTCGACCACTACCCAAATCGAATCGTTCCTCTCTCGGCTCCTCGGTAGACCCGTCACGAAGTCCATCGTGATATGTTCCCATTTCCATTCCGGGATCTCAAGGGGTCGCAAAAGTCCTCCCGGTTTGCAATGCTGAGCTTTCACTTGCTGACACGTCAAACACTTGGCGACATGCTTAGCGATATCCGCCTTCATGCCACACTACCAGTAGTGTTGACGCAGATTCTGATACATTTTGGTACTACCGGGATGTATGCTGAATCGCTACGATGCGCTTTCGACAATTTCTTCTCTAAGCTCCACATCGTCAGTACAAACCAATCGTCCTTAGAACCTCAATGTTCCATCTTTGAAATCGAAAGTCAGCCTTTCTTTTTCTCGCATCCTCTTGCAGGATTTTCGGAACATCCGGATCCGTACGCTGCGTTCGATTCCGACTGACTTCGGTTCAATTCTAAGGGTGGCCACAAGGTTCGAAAGGTGGCCTATCTCAAACTTGAAATCTGAATCTCGCGCTCTCTCAATTAGGCCCCATTCCTTAAGTACCATCTGAGCAACTGAAGACTTCCTACTCAGTGCATCAGCGACCTTATTCGCCTTTCCTGGGTGGTACAAAATCTCGCAGTCATAGTCCTTTAAGAGTTCCATCCATCGACGCTGTCTCATATTCAACTCCTTCTGAGAGAATAGGTACTTGAGACTCTGATGGTCAGTGAAGATCTGAAATCTTTCTCCGCACAAATAATGCCTCCAAATCTTCAAGGCAAAGATGATTGCTGCAAGTTCCAAGTCATGCGTCGGATAATTCAACTCGTGAGGTCTCAACTGACGGGACGCATATGCAACAACCCTACCATGCTGCATCAACACACAACCTAATCCCTTAAATGACGCATCACTGTAGATCTCAAACCCTCCCGGACTGGATGGAATAGTAAGCACAGGTGCGGTAGTTAGCTTATGCTTAAGCTCTTGAAAACTACTCTCGCACTTATCCGTCCACACAAATTTCTCTTCCTTCCTCAAAAGTCTCGTCATTGGCGATGCTAACCTTGAAAACCCTTCTACAAACCGTACCCCGTAATACCGCTAAACCAGAAAACTTCTAATTTCATCACTGTCGTCGGTCTCGGCCGGTTGATCACCGCCTCAATCTTTGGGGTCCATTGAGATTCCTTCTCCGGAGATGACATGACCTAGGAAAGCTACACGAGTCAGCCAAAACTCGCACTTACTAAACTTGGCGTACAACTCGTGATCTCTTAAGGTCTGAAGCACTATCCTCAAGTGCTTTTCATGATCCTCAGTACTCCTTGAATACACCAGGATGTCGTCGATGAAAACAATTACAAACTAATCTAAGTACTCTTTGAACACCCGATTCATCGGGTCCATGAAAGCGTAGGGGCGTTTGTCAACCCAAATGGCATCACGGTAAACTCATAATGGCCGTATCGAGTGCGAAACGCCGACTTCGGGATATCTTCCTTCTTGATTCTTAGCTGATGATACCCCGTCCTCAAGTCGATCTTAGAAAATATCGACGCTCCTTGAAGCTGATCAAACAAATCATCAATCCTTGGCAACGGATACTTGTTCTTAATTGTCACTTGGTTGAGCTGTCGGTAATCGATGCACAAGCGTAATGAACCATCTTTCTTCTTCACAAACAATACCGGTGCTCCCAAGGTGATGCACTCGGACGTATAAATCCTTTATCCAACAATTCTTGCATTTGCACCTTTAGTTCCTTAAGCTCTGACAAGGCCATTCGGTAAGGAGCTTTAGAGATCGGCTCTGTCCCGTGGACTAATTCGATCACAAACTCTATCTCTCTCTGGCGGTAAACCCGGTAATTCTTTCGGAAAACGTCCGGGAACTCTCGTACCACCGCGATATCTTCAATCTTAACTCCTCATCGTCGTGTCTCTGACAGTTGCTAGGTAACCTTGACAACCCTTGCCTAGCAAGCGAGTTGCTTCGAGCGATGAGATTAAGGAAACCGAGGGCCCTCCTCGACTCCTAATAAATTGAAGCTCTCACCCCTAACGGGTTAAACGAATCGCCTTGCGATAACAGTCCATCTTGGCTCGTTGCTTGGTGAGCCAGTCCATGCCAATTATCACATCAAAATCATACATGGCTAAGACTATCGGGTCTATCCTCCCTCTCGCTCACCAATCACTAACTTGCAACCAAGGCAACCTACCGTAGCTAACACTTTATCTTTCAACGGGGTAGATATACTAATCACAGACTCCAACAATTCAGGAATTAATTCTACCAATTTAACAAATCTTTCAGCTATAAATGAATGCGAAGCTCCAGGATCAAACAAGGCATAAGCAGGTTGGTCGTTCAGCAAGACCATACCTGTGACCACGTTAGGCGCATCCTCCGCCCCGTCCTCTCGGTCGCGCATAAGTCCTTCCCGAGCCGGGAGGTCGGTTCATTCCACCCGGTGGCATGATCGTGGTGCGAATCCTCCGTTTCCGGCCGGTGGTGGTGGTGGTGGCACCGAGAGGCGCCTCGCAAGTCTCCGGGACACTCCCTAACACGGTGACCCTGATGGCCACACTCAAAACAGGCACCTGTCCTATGAGGGCACGGGGCTGAGCCATGTCGCCTCCCACACAGGCGACATGCTTCATTGAAGCTCGATGACGGCTTCCCCACCCTACCCTTCCTGGTGGGTGGGAAATGGTACCTTCCTCCAGGCATCGGCCTCTTCCCAAACCGATTATCACCTCTGGTTGAATTAAACCGCGACCTAGACGCGGCAGCTTTCTCATTCTGGTCCTTCTCAATCAGCCGGGCCCGCTTGTAAAGATCCTTGTACTCTTTCGCATCTAACAGGACCAAAAAGCTCCTCACCTCCGATCTAAGCCCATCTCTAAACCTTCGAATTCGGTCCGGCGGACTAATTCGGGGGCATATCGCAGGTTCAGCAAACTTCGCTTCATATGCGATCGATGTCATGGTACCTTGACGAAGGCGTTGGAACTCCGCCATCTTCAACTCTTTAGCACAATCGAGAAAAGTACTTCTCATTGAAGGCTTCCGAGAAACGCATTCCACTCTCGAGCTGCACCATCGTGAACACTATCCCTTTATTAGTCTTCCACCATGTGGTGCGGTCCCCCTCAATCGATAGGCCGCCAAAGCACGACCTTCTCTCCTTCGGTGCACAACAAGCGGCTCAAAGGCATTCTCTAGTTCCCCGAACCCATAGTGCTGCAGCCTTCGGGATTTCCCGCTCCCGTGAACGTTGGTGGGTTCAATCTCATAAAGTGTTGTACCAACTTCTGCCTAGGCCTCCCGGCCACATCCTCAAGTGGAATTTCCTCAAGTTCCTCTTCTCCGGTTCTAGCTCGGCAACCGGTGCGGCGAGCGGTAGCGATGGCGGCATTAGCACAAAGCGGCATTGGCGGCATTAGCAACATTTGTGGGCGGCGATAGCGGCGGGGCCGAAGCGGCGGCCCGCCGGGTCTAGCTCTGTCACCCATCATCTCAAGCATCGCATGATCCCAACAAACCTCGGATCCTCGGGGTGCCGCATCCTCCGGAGGCGACACCGCACCACTCGCACGGCCTCGGCCGTGCTCTTCCCACGCTGCACCTCGGGCACCAACTCTCATCGGCCCACCCCGGAAACACGGGGCTTCGCTCTCTTCCTAGCAGCTCTCGGCACTCGGTCACTCATGCTACAAAGCTCAATATAGATGCCTATTGGCGAATTCCAATACCATATTAGAATTTGAGTAACCTACCAACCAAGCTAACAAACAACTAACAATCACATGCATTAGAATATGAAAGGTTCTTCCTACTAAATATCCCGTGACTCATCGTCCTTATCACTCCATACACAACCATGCTCGATACCACTTAAACGGGTTGTCACGCCCGAACCCCGAGACACGTGAACAACCCGCCATGGTCATGGAAAGCGACATTCCAGGTAGTGTCGCCGACCCCAATTTTTTATTATTTTTAATGCGCAAAGCGAACGTACTAAGAAACCCTTACAAAAGCATACGGGATAGGATAGCAGGAACATCAACTCGAAATCAAACAACATACTTTCATATATCATCAACAAACCAGGGCTTACATACATCAACCGGATCCAGGGCCTATACACCAAAAATGGGTCAGAGTCTATGTGCATCAAAAAGGGTCAAGAGCACTCTCTATCGTCTGGTCCACCTCCGTCAGCATGCCATCCATCTTCGGGATACCGCCATCTACGGTCTGTAATATTTTCCCCAAACCGGGATGAGACTTTGTCTCAGCAAGTTCAACCCCTCCTAAACCTCTATTAGAAAGTAAATACGCCCGAAGTAGCTTAGCCACAACACATAGAAGACTTACCTCGGCTTAGCCCTCATCTCGCAGTTAGCACAATTTATATAATTCAACCACGTACAATTATGATAACCAACCAACCATGGTACAATCACATCATCAAAACAATTCAACCACTTGGATCGTCTCGCCGATCAATCGACTCGGCCGATTACATGTCATTCTAGCAAATCAATCATTGCTCTCAACTACGGCCTTACTCGGCAAATTTAAATCGGTGGCATCACGGCCCCACTGCGCGACCTTTAACAGGTGGCAATTCACGCCCCATTGGGCGCGACCTCTAATAGGTGGCATATCACGGCCTCATCGGGCACGACCTCTAATAGGTGGTTTATCACGGCCTCCAGGCACGACCTTTCATAGGTGGTTTATCACGGCCTCTCTGGGCACGACCTCTCATAGGTGGTTTATCACGATCTCTCTGGGCACGACCTTTCATAGGTGGTTTATCACGGCCTCTCTGGGCACGACCTCTAATAGGTGGTATTTCACGGCCTCATTGGGCACGACCTCTTGTAGGTGGTTTTCACGGCCTCATCGGGCACGACCTTTCCAAGGTGGTTTATCACGGCCTCTCAATTCAGGCACGACCTCTAATAGGTGGTATTTCTGACCAATCTCCCATCAATTTCTACACTTAGGATTTCATAAAGAATCCCTATAAATCACAATCACACTCAATTCATCACAATCAATCATCAATTTCAAATTCTACTAGCACAAAGAACGATCGGCACGAAATTCGAGCAACTAGGGTCAAAATAAATTTTCGAGTTTTTTTTTTTTTAAATAATATTTTAATGAATTTCGGAATAAGATATATTATTAAATAATCCAACAATTTCGAGGCATTTATTTAAATCATAAATAAACTCCTTTAAGTCACATCAAGGTTTATTTTTAAAATAAACATACTTAACCATTAAACTAAACATCATTTACCTTAAACAATCACCTTAATATAATCCACAACTAATTAAGCCAATCTATCCACCTAATCTCAATCAACTTAAGCTAAACATACTTAAGGCATCATTATCTCGCTAATCGCGGATTAGTGAGGTAAACTCACCGGAATCAATTTCCGACGAGTCTCCGGCGAAGAGCACGACGACGCCGACGACAAACCTACACGGATCAAGACCAAATGAGCACTAGAAGGGGACCAAAACGAGGCTCGGAAGATGCTAGATCTCTTGGTTTTCTTTCCAGCAACTAACCGGCTTGAATGGCGGCGCAACAGCGGCTGAACGGACGGAGAAACGGCGGAGGAGAACCGGCGACAGCTTGTGCAACAACCCGGCGGAGGCATGAGCGGACGGTCGGCGCGACGGAAGCTTCGGCGGTCGGCTACCAGCAGCTCCGGGCGGGAGCGACGCGACGGAGACGCGACGAGCTCGCACCCGGGGCCTCACACGCGAACGAGCGGCGAACGGCGACGGCGTGCGACGGCGGGCGCAGACGGGCGGCGACGGAGACGCGACGAAGGGCGGACGGACCAGCTGCAAGTTCGCCGGATCCTTCTCTCCCTCTCCCAATTGAATTCCCCTTCCCAAGGTGCTAGAGGTTGAAGATGAAGTGGATGGGACACCCCACTTTGGTGAGCTAATTGGCTTGTGACACTTGTCAAGCTCTCCTTAATTTTGGCCTCAACCATGACATCACCGCTTTGATGTCACTCTCCACTAACTCAAATCTTCACAACATCTTCCAATAGGTCCAATTCATTTTCCCGGGGTCCAAGTTCTTGCACATTTAATTATTTCAATTTCCATCAATTCTCTTCTAATTGAGTCTAAATTAAAATCCATAAATTAATCCAATGATCCTAATAAGGTATGTGACATGACAGCTTCCAACTTCTAGTTCAATCCCAATTTTACGGTTGAATTCAATCCGGTGCGATTTCAGCTCGCCTAATCCATTGAGTAGCTTTGGGAAATTTTCTTGCATCAAACCCGAGGGTGATCGGTCCCTAAGTCCGACGCGGTAAAATTCCATAATTACTTCACTCAATAAACTAGTTCCCTCGTGAGTGGCCAACTCTAAGAGACGAACTACATGCACGGACAGAATTGCCCGACTCAATTGACTGAAAATAAAATTGAGAAAAAATCGGGATGTCACACCAACAACCTCACTTGATCTTTGACAAAAATTGTCCAAGCACTCTAGGTTGACATTCATTTGTTTTGTTGAGGCTTGTGCCAATAATAATAGGTCATCTACAAACATTAAATGAGATATTTGCAGTCCTCTCCTACCAAAACAAAAAGGTTTCCACTATTTTGACTTCACGACGGCATGAATAAGATGAGACAATCGCTCTATACACAACACAAAGAGAGAGAGAGAGAGAGAGAGAGAGAGAGAGAGGGTCACCTTGACGTGTTCCCCTGGATGGCAAGAAGGCCTCTATAATCTCCCCATTCCACAAAACTTGCATGGATGAAGAGGTGATGCATTTCATAATCAATTGAACCTGAGTGCGGAATACTGCCAAGTGGGGAGTTTTCCGGCCCGATGATACGCTTTCTCCAAATCAATTTTCAGAATCATGTGCCCTCATTTCCTTTGGGATTTGCCCATTGAATAATTGCTTCTTGCAAAATAATAACGTTATCCTAAATGTGTCTACCAGGAACAAAGCTAGTTTGATTAGGCAAGACAAGCTATGGTAGAACATCCTTTAATCGGTTCACAATCACTTTGGAGAGAATTTTATAGGTAACATTTAGAGGTGTTAAAATGGGTCACAAACCCATTTATGACCCATTTAAATCTTAAATGGGTCATAAATGGGTCACTTGTTTATAACAAAAGATAGTTAAATGGGTTTCACAATTAAAGGTTTAAGATAGGTGGGTCTTAAGTGGGTTTTTAAATGGGTTGGGTTGAAAACTCATCTTTAACAAAAAAATTATAATTCCTCACTTCTCTCTTCAACTTTATAAAAATTGAAATTATAATTTTTTATTTTTATTTCTCTTTTCTTTTTCTTCCTTTTTTTCTTTCTTCTTTTTTTTTTTTTTCTTTCTCCCCTCCTTCCGGTCGCCGGCACGGGCGACGGCCGGCCGGCCGCCAGGCGAGCCTCGAGCTCGCCGGATCGGGGCGAGGCGAGCCTCGCACGGCGTGGCGAGCTCGGCTCGAGGCTCGCTTTTGTGGCCGGTCATGCCGTCGTCGTGGCCGGCGGCCGGCCAAAGAAGAAGAAGAAGGAGAAGAAAAAGGGAAAAAGAAAAAAGAAAATTATATTTAAAAAATAAAATAAAAATAATTAAAAATTTAATTTTAAAAAAATAATTAAATTTCGATTTTTTTAAATAATTATTTTAAAATTTATAAAAATTTTCCATTAAATTTATATTGTATAAAACTATTTTAGCAATACAATTTTTTAAAAATAATATATATATATAAAAGCTTGGAAGTATTTTAATAATATAATCTTTAAAAAAACAAAGGAATAAGTTTTTCTAAATTTGTTAAATATGAAAATATTTTATTAATATGAGTTGGGTCGGTCGGGTATGGGTTGGGTATGGGTCGGGTCGGGTTTGGGTCGAAAAATTTATATTAAACATAAATGGGTCATAAATGGGTTAATGGGTCAATTTGGGTCGGACCATTAATGACCCGACCCAAACCCGACCCGACCCACCCGTTTAACGGCTCTAGTAACATTACACAAACTAATTGGCGAAAGTTGTTGATAGTCTCTGATTGATTAAAAATACTTTAATTTATGTTGCATCCATTATTTTCTCAGTGTGCATTGCCGTAAAGTGCTACGTAAAATGGACTGACTCATTTTTCTTGACCGAATTTTCATAATTAATAACCACAGACAATGTTATCCATTTTCTTAGCTTCATAAATCATGTGGTAGATGTTACTCTATTCAAAATGAGGTTGCGCATCCTCAGTTAACGTTTACACAAACAGAAGAAGTGATGGCCTGAAAAAAAAAATTGTAATCTGTAACTTTTCAAAGTCTGCACGGTGTGGTGCATTAGTGCCAATGTCTAGGTGGGTAATATGATTTTTAAAGTACGGAGCTATTGTGAGGGAGCTAAAGTTTAAGGGGTTTCGAGCAATTACCTAATGTTTGACTTAAGGCTGACTATAGGCATTAATAATAGTTCAGATATTAATTTGATAAGTAAGGGCTTAGTTTAATTAGAGACTTCCATAGAATATCTTTACCCATTGCTTTCAGTAGTAGATGACATAATATCTTTTGTTAAGTATTCCAAAGCCTTCAAAGAGCTATAAGTGGTTACTTAAATACTTTTTTAAAAAGAAAACTCTACATGACCAGTAAAAATGCTTGTGGAATACGCATTTTTGCAATTTTCTAGTATCTAAATGAAAGTATGCGGAAAATAAAAATGGGTGCAATATGAATATGTACTCTTGTGCTAGTGAAGGAAGTAATTAAAAGGAAAATAAAGTCTTGTATGTTAGAGGAAGCTTTGCTTCCCTTTTTGGCCAAATATCCTCCTTTTAATGACTCATCTCTACTTCCTCTTTTCGTGTTGGATGTTTTCGGTTTCTAAAGCAAAATCTGTCCTCTCTTTTTTGAGGTTCCCATTTTCTGTTGTACCATAATTACTTATGTTACGTCTTTTATTTGTTCCCTACTTGAGCCACTTATCTCTGCTTGCCTTTCTAGTGTTGGGTAGATATTGCCAGTAAACTCATTTAATCTTTCTTTAAATGTTAATTCATAAAAATTGCTTTCATAGACAAGTTATTACAAATTATAACTTTCGAAAACATCATATAATTCTCGTTGTCTACTATTTTTTTTCTTATATTGCAACAGGCATAATTAATAGACAAATTTAGTACTCTACATAGAGTAATAGTAATTATGGATTGCTTGATTCTATTATTGTATTAATGAGCTGTGGAGAAATTAATGTCAAATGATTCGATCATAGCCCTAAAAGAGATAAAAAAAAAATGCATTACATTCTACCACATGTTGCCACATAGATAATTAATGATGAACAAGGCTAATTCATCGTATGTATGTTCGTTGTTGGCCTCTTGAGTAGTAATAATTAGAACGTTTTTTTTTTTGCCTCTTTCTTTAATAATTATGTTATAATGTTTACGCTATTTTATTCATAGCTAATCTACATAATTATAGATTAAGCAATAGCCGTATTACAATTTATTTGTTGTTTCGCCAGTGCTTGCATGGAGCGGGCTTGACTAGTTGGCTATGCGTTTTTTGTACTAGCGCAGTTTGCCACCATGCGATATTCGTGTCTCTTTCATATTATATGATTGTTTCAAAGTCAATTAACGCATGCATTGCTTTGAAACACAGTCATATATCATACTAGGATGTGACTTTTTAGACAAATGAACACATTATCACAATAAAAGGTGCATCTTTTGACGAGAAGAGACACTAGCTAATTTTTAACCATATTACTTTAAATTAAGAAATAACACAACCATAGACTTTTGATTTGAAACAATGTGTCCCGTGATTATGGATTTTTCATTCATAAAGTAGAATATAAAACTCTTCTTTAGCCAAAATGCAAAACACCTGAATCTATATTAGTAGTAAATAAATAATTAACATTAAAAGAGAGTAGCATTTGAAGTATGATAAAATTATCGAGAAAAATAGATTAATGTAATTGAAGCTGGACTGGCCAAATGTTTATTCCATAACCGTTGATTTTGTTGTTTAATAAAAATTGACGGCTGATTTAACCCGAAAGAATAACGATCTGTTTACTTGGCTCTTATTGGTTAATTTCGAACACGTGAACGTCCGTCTTAACCATTGATCTCTAGGCCAATCAACCGGCAGTTTAATTGAAGCAAATAGGCCAAGTTAAATAAAAATGACACTGATATTGACAAGAGGAATAGCTAGACTTTCTGATTTAATTCCATCCTCAAAATGTTTTGCACCTTATCTTCACGCCATTCCTTCGTAACCTGATTATTTAAAGTAACAAACTCAGGATCATCTTCCTTAATAGGTCCATACAAAAGGCCCTCCTGAAGCCAACTGTCTGCTCTGATTCAAATCTGCTCTTCATTCCCAACCCTCCGTCTAACAAAGAGAGAAATGAAGTCTCTGCCATACTAGACTTTCATATTCTCAAGATGCCCAATGCCCTTTTTGCTCCGTGCCAAAAGTCTGTACGAAGAAAATAGTTTCTTTCTTAAGATCTTGCTGCATCCTTCAAATCAGAATTGAATGCAAGAGTGAAGTGTTTACTGGTCGTCAAGTCTTTGTGCCATGTTGGGAATGCAAGCAATTAAGGAAATAATAAATTGCACAGCAACGCTTTTCCAATTTCTATCGATAAGCTTGTCTGTTTGCTGGCTGCGTTTGCTTAATTCCTTTTCTGGGTTTAATAAGAATCTACATGTGCATGAATATGAACATGTCCTAATGTACAAATACAATATGTTCGTGCAGCCTCCGTTGAGAGAGGTGGAGTCCATGCTCGGTGTTCACTGCAAGGGATGCGTTAGCAAGAAGTTTAAGTGTGTGAGAGAAATGGAAGGTTATCTATTTTATCATTAATTTACGTGATTGTACCTAATTTCCTCTTTTTTTCTCGCTGAAGATCTTATGTTGTATGGATTCTCATGATGGTACTTGTGTCAAAACTTTTGGAACTACGACTGCGCAGGACTTCTCAGTATGCAATTCGACCATGACATGGGTACGTTCAAGTGATGCAGGCCAAGTACGCTGAGGCACCGGCCGAGATCTCCAGGGAAAAGATGACGAGGGCAGATGAAATCATCCCGCCGAAGAAAGAAAAAGAGGGCAGCGAGGCCAAGGAGAAGGAAGGGGGAGGGAAGGACAAGAAGGGCGGCGGTTGCATCCAGGCGGCGGAGAGCAGGGATGGATGGGGGGAAGTGGAAGGCCAGAGAATGGAGGAGTATCAGAGGGAATGCGGGTACGGTGAGTGTGTGTATTGGGAGGCAATATACTTGGATGCACCCGAACTGTTCAGTGATTAGAACCCAAATGCTTGCTCTGTCAGTGAAATCCTTCTCCGTGGGTATATAATTACCTCTTCATTCAGGTGCAGGACCCACCTGGTTCAACCCTTCTCAGCCATCTTCCTCTACTGGCCCTACTATGTCTAATCATTCAACCCTCAATTCCGGCTAATACTTGCTGTAGCTACACTATCTGTATAAATCTGAAGCTATATGTCATCTGGATCTTGCTCTAATTTCATATTCTCCCCACTTAATTGCTCTGAAAAAGAGAATTTTCTGCACAAAACACAAGATTTCACAAAACTCCGTAGTTTGCATCTGTACCAATGGCATCTCTAGTGGGACGCCCACAGGATCACCGCTGGTTCAGAAGTCGGCCTCCAAGGAGGACTTGCAGGTGAGGAAGAGGAAGGGATGATCTCGAGCCGCGAGTCGGTGGTCCAGATAAGGAAGCAAAATCACCTGGCAGCAGAAGCACCTGGCTCAGGTCGCTCAGCTGAGTAACGAAAACCAACATTGACATCATTACACAGCATTTCTTAGGCATTCAGGCTGAAAACTCTGCGCTGAGAGCCCAGGGGGGTGAGCTCAGCCACAGGTTCGAGTCATCGAATTAGATCGTCAATTTCTTGAATGCGTGCAATGAAGTCTTTGGATTTGGGGTTGCCCACAACGGCCCAATCGAGCCTGTTGACGAGTTCTTGAGCTTGAACCCATTTAGCCTTGGCTTCAGCAATCAAGCTGTTATGGCTTCTTCAGAAATGTTTGAGTGCTGATTTTGTCTGTGCGATGGTTTTTTGGGGACTTTTTGGACGTGGGAGATAGAATTGAACTTACCCCTTTTCATCATTTTTCAGTTTAAAAAATGCGAGGAAGACAAGATTTGTGCAGGAATTAAGTGATTTCGGGTGGTTGCTTCACTTTTGGGTGATAAAGTATGTTTTAGTATATTGGTATAACTAAACGCTCTCGTAAAGTAAGTATTTGCTTTCAGTCACATGATAATAATGTACCTACTGTGTTTATCATACATATATAATTTTCAATACATGAAATGGAATTATAGATAAGCATCTTACACTAAAACGTTCGCTGGGAAATGATTTGAATTGGTAAGGTAAAGGTATGGGGTCCAAAAATAGGAACTTGCGATTCATTCGGAGAACAACACTGGTGCAATTTCTTCAAGCCACTTTCGTGGGGCATTTGACAGCTTTGCATGCCAAAGACGCTGATGAAAGGGAATGTCACCGCTCATCCGAAAAGGTACTTGACACGTCTCCATGTCGTGTTGGTAGTGACAATTTGCCGGAAATTCTCATTTGAGAATCCTCGATGACCGGTGTGGACTCGGCGATTGGTTAATATTTATGACAATGAGCTATTGTACGGATGGACAATCAAATATAAAGTTGCTCTGCTCCAAAGAATCTTACGAAAGAGAGGCGTTTCCCATTGTCGACCGAGACTCTCTCTCTCACGCGCTCACACTATTACGCCGAAATTAGTATTATTATGAGTAAACTCAATTTTTTAGCGATCGCCCCCTTTTACTCTAATTCTCCAATCATGCGATCCCTCAATGTTCTTTTTTTTTTTACGAGAACAAAGCTGATATTATTAGATACTAGGAAAAGATAATACAGCATGAGCATCGGTACAAAGAAGATCCAAAAAAGAGCAGAGGAGGACTAGACACCCGATTGTTAGGAAGGAAATCAAAACACCGGGCTTTAGCAACCCAGTTAGCAACCCGATTAGAATTCCTATTGCAGTGGGCTAAAGAGAGACCCAAAATAGACTCCAATTTGTGCTTTGCCTGGTCCACAAGGGGTTGCACTGACCAATTAAAAGTAGAGGACAACAATAGACTATCCACTAGAAACCGTGCAATCGAGATAGAATAAGAAATTCTTTTAAGGGAATTAGGGATAAGGGTTGAAGAGATAAAATCTAGGGTTTCAATCAAGCGACGGCCTCCGCTTGCTCGGCGAACCTACCTCAATATTCTTTGCAAACCCATTTTGAATCCTCCCAAAAGAATCTCTGCGGACACAAGCAATAGCAGCCCGAGGTCTTGCGCTTGGATGGTGAGAACGAACGGAGCGAATGCGGTGCGAAGAGTCAAAAAGAACCGACGTCTTCTCTCGGTCGTCTCTTGGGTGAGGCGTGGCCCAATGCCGAAGGTAGAGAGTACGCTGCAGATTGATGGGTAAGCTGAGTTCTGGATGTGGGGCTTCGCTTGCTTCAACGGCAACGCAGTGCGTGGGTTATTCGTGCCATCTTCCTCCTCTTAGGTTCATCGCTTTCCATGGTGTGTGTCGGCAATCCGTTGTGATTTCTTTTTGTGGTGGGTATTCGGATCTAGTAGATCGAGATTTCCTTCTTCAGATGCGAGAGGCAGCGAACATAGCTTTGATTATACCGGTGCCAAGACGCGAGAGGAAGGTTTTCTATTTCTTCGAACCGCGAGACTTGCCATGGGCGTCATCCCGGGTCTTCGAGCCGCGATCCGGGGTCTTCCGAGGCGCGATGCGGGTCTTCCAGCTGCGATCTTGTTAGATGTGCGGGTCGGTGGCTTTGAGAGGTGGGCGTCGGTTGCGGTCGTGAGATCGACGCGGCAGCAATTGTTTCGCTGGTCGGGGAGTGACCGGTGGGGTGCGGGGTCCGAGTCGCGGGCGTTCTTCCACGGCACGGTGAGTTTGTTCAATACTTCTTCTTCCCTTTCATCCGATTCGTAATGCGAGCTTCGCTGAGCCGCGACATTCACTCTGAGCTGCTGCTGTGGTGATGAATAATCACATCCGGTAGATCTGAGGGATGATTCCTTGATTGCAGAGGCAGGGGAACGTCTTTCTCTGATTCGAAGAACGACGCATGCTATCTTGAGCATCTTTCTTGGTCTTTATCTCGCAATGGTCACAGTATTGCAGGTGCTGTATTGCAGGTTCTTGATCTTCGGTTAAAAACGAGGAACTCTCGAGTGGATGCTCTTCGGTTGCAAAGGCGTTGGGTTCGGAGCGATGATTCCAGGTCTCCTCCACATCGAGAATCAATCGGTATTTCGCTTCAGTTCTATGTCTGCATATCCCGAGAGGGCTAATGTCTTCATGAGGCTGTACAGACGGTAAGGGAGACACTATGTTTAGGCTTTTACATAGAGATTGACTATTGGTTGGCATCACTTTGTATATGTTCTGCAGCGTGGGTGCTCCTACGGGGGTAATACTTGGACTCGGGATGGCCTGAACTGGACTTGTAATTCTGTTTTGAACAGGTGCGCGCTGCGTCGAGGCTGGACTTCTTGACTCTGAACAAGATGATATCGGCTGGACTTGTACCTCCGGCGACCTGTTGGTATCGCCAATGGATCCCTCAATGTTCTTGACATTGCTTTTTTTCCCCCATATCTTGTATTACATTGAATATGTGGGATTGGTCAGACATTGTCAAGCAAGAAGAAACGTAATTGATTTGATAATTAGCATTATATGAGCAGCAAAGATTAAAGTTGCACGCTATCAAATTTTCTTATCTAGGGTGCATTTACACATCAAATTATTGATTTAAAAGATTTATATTTTTAAATAAATCGTTGGTACTCCTTACAACAATAAGGAGTGCCAGATATCTAAAGTGTCAAAACTTGGCACATTGGGATACTTAAGTGCCAAAAATTAAGAAAATAACACGTAATTGACAAAATCGTAGTAAAATAGATTGGTTAAGTGTCAACGTCGAAAAAAAATGACCAAAATGGCTTTTGACATAGCGATTTTCCAACAAAGCAAGTACAAACGATGTCGTTTTGCTACTGATGTGAATAAATAATTAATATAAAAAGCAATTAAATTAAATTTAAAAATATTCTTTTTTAAAAAAAAAAAAAAAAAGGAAGGGAAAGAAGATAAACAATTGGAGGCAGCC